>NC_140168.1:208452686-208455186 GCF_963971535.1 Notolepis coatsorum | reverse complement strand
GACTGGTTAGCCCACGTCTAATGGACCCTTCAGTTGACTGGTTAGCCCTCGTCTAATGGACCCTTCAGTTGACTGGTTAGCCCTCATCTAATGGACCTTTCAGTTGACTGGTTAGCCCTCGTCTAATGGACCCTTCAGTTGACTGGTTAGCCCTCGTCTAATGGACGCTTTAGTTGACTGGTTAGCCCACGTCTAATGGACCCTTCAGTTGACTGGTTAGCCCACGTCTAATGGACGCTTTAGTTGACTGGTTAGCCCTCGTCTAATGGGTCGCTGTCACCTGTGGTCTGGGTGATCCCGGTTCGATTCCCGGTTGCCCCCGGAATTCGCTACATTGGTGTCATAAGTGGGATGGCGGGAGCCGGAGGCCATCGGAAGCGCGTGTGCCGAGAGGCGTGAGGGAGCTGATTATTTGGTTTTGTTGACACCATTTGTATTTACCTCTGCAATGGAGTTGGAATGAACCCGTTTTAAGACGTGGTTGCTAGATAGAAAAACACACACCTGTGTTGATTAGGTACCGGCTGACAGAGACAGAGACTAAGAAATATGAATATTACGACCAGCTGCACACTCATAGGTTACGTTCACACTGCAAGAGAAAGTGGCCCAAATCAGATTTCCTTTTTTTATGTGACTCAGATCTGATTATTTCGTGACAGTGTGAACAGAACAAATCACATGGAATATGAGCTTTTCAATTCTGATTTGGGCAACTTTCATATGTGGTCCTAAATCAGATACAGGTCAGATATTTTTTGCAATGCGACCTCAGTCTGAACAGACTTTCACTAAGGCTTGCAGTGTGAATGCAGCCACAGTGCCAGTGCGTACAAACAAAAGATAAAACCCACAGCTTTGTCATAAAAAATCGTTGATTGATTGAAAACCTTATTAACAAATTGCAGAATGGGTACAATACAGTACGGCTCAATACACACAATATACCTATCTCAAACCCTGCCCTCTTTTCTTGCGACAGTTGTGATTGGAGGATCAAAAAAAGAGGGCAGGGTTTGAGATAGGTCCATTGTTAAAGGGATGCAGACCAGAGAATGACTTTCGTCTTGTTTACATCAGGGTCCCCCATTTTCAATTCATCATGACATTTATGACATACTGTACACGACATACAGTACTGTTTCATCCAGATATTTATGACATACAAGATATACAAATATACAGTACTGTTTAAGAGAAAGAGATCATAACAAAATATATACATTCGAGGGATAAGAAACTGTACATTGGAGGGGGTTGGGTGGGTGGCTGGGTGGCTGGGGTTTGGACATTTACGGGGGTGCTTACCCGTAGGTGCTCTTTGAGAGCAGTTTTGAAGGAGGGTAGGGATTCACATTCCTTTACAGCTTTGGGTAGGGCGTTCCACATTGTTGTGGCTTAATTGCGAAACGTGTTTAGTCCCTTGTTTGAGCTGAATCTGGGTTGAACATGATTGGTGGAACTCCCTCTGGTGTTGTGGTCGTGGAATTCACTGACCTTTGGGAAGTATTTCGACATGTACATGGGTATCTTAGTGGTGTAGTGTATCTTGTAGACCAGGCCCATTGCAAGTTGCTGTACTCTGTCGTCTACTCTAAGCCATCCTAGGTTGTCAAAATGGGCAGGGGTGAGGTGGGTTTTAGGAGTAAGGTCAAGCAGTAGTCTGACCAGTTTGTTTTGAGATGTTTGTAGTCTTGTTTTTAGGGCCTTTGAGGTGCTCTGGTACCATGAGGTGCAAGCATAGTCGTAGTACCCGTTACTGCTAATTTTCCTCAAACAAAAGCCTCTGTCTCTCTCCTGTCCAGCCCCTGTCTCTCTCCTGTCCAGCCTCTATCTCTCTCCTGTCCAGCCTGTATCTCTCTCCTATCCAGCCTGTATCTCTCTCCTGTCCAGATTCTATCTCTCTCCTGTCCAAACCTCTATCTCTCTCCTGTCCAAACCGCTGTCTCTCTCCTGTCTCTCCCTCTGTCTCTCTCCTGTCAAGCCTCTGGCTCTCTCCTGTCCAGCCGCTGTCTCTCTCGTGTTCAACCTCTGTCTCTCTCCTGTCCAACCTCTGTCTCTCTCCTGTCTCTCCCTCTGTCTCCCTCCTGTCCAGCCTCTGTCTCTCTCCTGTCCAGCCTCTGTCTCTCTCCTGTCCAAACATCTGTCTCTCTCCTGGCTCTCCCTCTGTCTCTCTCCTGTCCAGCCTCTGTCTCTCTCCTGTCCAGCCTCTGTCTCTCTCCTGTTCAGCCTCTGTCTCTCTCCTGTCTCTCTCCTGTCCAGCCCCTGTCTCTATCCTGTCTCTCCCTCTGTCTCTCTCCTGTCCAGCCTCTGTCCAGCCTCTGTCTCTCTCCTGTCTCTCCCTCTGTCTCTCTCCTGTCCAGCCTCTGTCCAGCCTCTGTCTCTCTCCTGTCCAAACCTCTGTCTCTCTCCTGTCCAGCCTCTATCTCTCTCCTGTCCAGCCTCTGTCTCTCTCCTGTCCAGCCTCTGTCTCTCTCCTGTCCAAACCTCTGTCTCTCTC
>NC_140168.1:208437686-208447686 GCF_963971535.1 Notolepis coatsorum | reverse complement strand
CTGAGGGAAGGAGCCCGTTCACGCTAGTGGGCTAGTCGCTAAAATATATATCGTTTTATATATAATTGTACCAACACAGATATTAGGCAGTACACACATTGTCCTGCAATACATGTACAGTGAATGCACAGCTACATTGGCCATATATTTCTATCGCTGCTGCGGTCTACAGTGAAATGCAATATTATTATTATTATTATTATTATTGTAAAGATTATCATTACAATTATTATTATTTTGTGCACGTTGTGCAAATTGAGAGGCTGTGCTCTTTGCACAAAACCCTCGTACACTTGTAACATTGCCTCTCCAGGCGGCTGCGTTTGTGTACACACATTTCTTTTGGGGCGGAAATGTATATCCCGGACCATATTTTATTCTTAGGCTTATTTTTATTCTTATTCGTGACTTTTGTTTTTGTCTACCTAAATGTTTACTGTTTACTGCGAGCGATTTGTAGTGCCAAATTTCACTCGGGATTAATAAAGTATTTCTATGGCAGCTGAGTGGCGCAGTGGGCAAGGCGCTCGCCACTAACACAGGATATGCTGGTATCATTGTGGACAGCGACTCCTACAGGTCGGTTGGGTGACGCCGGTACGGCGGAAACACAAAGTATCGGGGGCAGCGTGAGCCTCCCACGCGTTACTCCTCGCCACTGAGAGATCAAGCTGTTGCGGAGAAAAGATGCGACAGGTTGCCTCCTCGTGTACCGGAGGGGACACGTGATGCAAGGCTTCTATCCGACACCGGGGGGGGCTTGGGCCTGGTGCCATCTGCGATGCCGCTGAATGGTCCCTTGCCTCCGGGAACGCTTGCACCGCACGCTTGGCGCTGCTGCAATGGTGCATATATTGTTATGGTTTGTAAACAACCCCAACAGCACGACACAGACAGGTAGTTCAGAGTTAGCCAAAAACTATGGGCGTATTTATTTACAAACAGAAAAGAGCAAAAAACAACGTAAAGGCATTCAGGGGGAATGTCCTTGAGCAAAGTAGGCTCTGCGGCTCTGCAGCTCTGCCCAGAGCAGAGTTGGCTCTGTGACGCTGTGGCTCTGCGGCTCTGCAGCTTATTCAATATCCACTCGGGGCGGAACAGAGAAAAAAGAGAATGTCATTAATCCAACATAGGGAATATGAGGCAGTCCAGTAATTAAGCAGAGTCCAGTAACTTAAAACAAGCGACACCAGGGAGCTCCAGTAGCTCACCACGTACCTCGAGCGCTATTTGGGCGCCGGGGACAACCGTGCTCGTCACGGATCTGGGGTTTAGCGAGTTCGAATCCCGGACTGCAGCCGTGCCTTTCCCAGAGTGTCTTCCCCCCCATCTGTACCACTTCAGCCTGTTTCTGTCGGTCATTCTTGACCAGAATAAATGCGATAAACGCTAAAAAGAGACAGGGGAATGGCCAAAGTAAAAAAAAAAAAAAAAAAACAAGCGACACCTCTTCAGTGTTTACGGAACACACAAAAAACAGAAATGAAGGTCTTGAGTCCAGGAAAAAATTTGGAAATCAGAGCATCAAAAATATACTTCCAAAAACTCACCAAGGGCAAAGGGAGATACGAGGCACGGGTCCACGGAGACAGAGAGGGGTAACAGCGGCGACTTCCAAGGACGTACTGGAGAAACAACGGAGAAACAACACGGGAGGAACAAGCAGCAGGTGGTGGTGAGCAAAACGACCCGACCCTGAACGTTCAGAAACCCAGAGTATATAAGGGCTCCCTTCGAGCTGATTTGAAACCCCTTTCAGGTGCGTGATGGTAATTGGTACCTGGAAGCGTGCAGTACTGGGCCAGCCTTCACAGTACCCCCCCCTCCACGGGAGCCACCCGGCGACCTGCCTGGCCTCGGCTTCCCCGGATGGGAACGATGGAAGTCGGTGATCAGGGCGGGATCCATGATGAGCTGGCGGGAGACCCAGCTCCGTTCCTCAGGACCGTATCCCTCCCAGTCCACCAGATACTGGAACCCCCGTCCTCGGCGTCGGATGTCCATGAGCTGGCGGACCTTCCACTGGGGGTGTCCATCCACCATCTCGGGAGGAGGCGGATCTGGAGCAGGAGGCATCAGGGGACTGAGAGAGACAGGCTTCACTCGGGACACATACAGGATGAATGCGCATGGACGCTGGAAGCTTGAGACTCACCGCCGTGGGACTGAGCACATTCCGGATCTCGAAAGGCCCGACGAACCGGGGGTTAAGCTTCTTGACAGTGGGATATACCCTCTGCCCAGGTTGGTAAGTCGGTGCTGGGATCCGGCGTCGGTTAGCTCCCTGACTGGCGCGCTCCGATGCCCGGAGCAGCGCAGTCCTGGTGATCTCCCAGACACGACGACACCGGTCGAGATTAACCTGCACGGAGGGAACTGCCACTTCCGACTCCTGTGCAGAGAAAAGAGGGGGTTGGTAGCCCAGAGATACCTCGAACGGCGAGAGGCCGGTGGCGGAGCTGACCAG
Source organism: Notolepis coatsorum (assembly GCF_963971535.1). Classification (NCBI taxonomy): domain Eukaryota; kingdom Metazoa; phylum Chordata; class Actinopteri; order Aulopiformes; family Paralepididae; genus Notolepis; species Notolepis coatsorum. The sequence goes on along the minus strand of NC_140168.1, from coordinate 208,445,219 downwards.
GGAGTTGATGGCGTACTAGACCCAGGGGAGGAACCGGCTCCAGGAAGCAGGCCTCTTGGCGGCAACACACCGGAGAGCAGACTCCACGCTCTGGTTCATTCTCTCAGTCTGCCCATTAGTCTGTGGATGATAACCAGACGAAAGACTAACAGTGGCCCCCAATCCCTTACAAAAGGCTCGCCATACCTGGGAAGTGAACTGGGGCCCCCGGTCCGAGACGACGTCCTGGTGAAAACCATGGAGGCGGAACACGTGGCTCGTCAGGAGGTCCGCTGTCTCGGAAGCTGATGGAAGCTTGGGAAGGGCCACGAGGTGAACCCCCTTGCTGAAACGATCCACCACTGTCAGAAGGACTGTGTTTCCCTGGGAAGGTGGAAGACCAGTGACGAAGTCCAATGCCACATGGGACCAAGGGCGGCTCGGGGTGGGAAGTGGCTGTAGTAGACCGGAGGGTGCCTGGTGAGAGGCCTTGCTGCGGGCGCAAACCGTGCAGGCCAGTACGAACTCCCTGACGTCGTTCATCATGGTGGGCCACCAGAACCGATGAGCCAGGAAGGAGAAGGTGCGGTGGACGCCGGCATGGCAGGCAAACCGGCTGGTATGGCCCCATTGGAGAACCCGGGACCGGACTGAGTCGGGGACGAAGAGGCGACGATAAGGTACGTTGCATGGAGCGGGATGGAAACGTAAGGCACGCTTGACCACGGTCTCAATGCCCCAGGTGACCACTCCCACCACCCTGACCTCAGGGAGGATGGGAGTCGGATCCTCAGTGGTTGGAGCCCCCTTGGAGTGTAACCGGGACAGAGAGTCGGCCTTCGTATTGCGGGACCCAGGGCGAAAGGTCAAAGAGAAGTCGAACCGACTGATGAAGCTGGCCCACCTTGCTTGCCGGCCGTTGAGGCGCTTGGATGCGCTGATGTACGTCAAGTTCTTATGGTCTGTCCAAATGGTGAACGGTTCCTCTGCCCCCTCCAGCCAATGACGCCACTCCTCCAAGGCAGCCACTACTGCCAGCAGCTCCCGATTTCCAATGTCATAGTTCCTCTCAGCAGGAAGGAAACAACGATAGTAGAAGGCGCACGGATGGACCTTCTGGTCCGTCGCCGACCGCTGAGACAGGATAGCCCCTAGTCCAGTATCCGAGGCATCCACCTCCACAATGAACTGCTTCTTGGGGTCTGGGTGGAGCAAGACCGGGGCGGTGGTGAATCTGTTCTTGAGGGAACGGAGCGCAGCGCAGGCCGCTGGAGACCAGTCAAACAGCATGGAGGGAGAGGTCAGCTTGGTAAGCGGTTCCGCCACTTGGCTGTAGTTCCGGATGAACCTCCGGTAAAAGTTTGCGAAACCGAGGAAGCTTTGTAGCTCCTTCCGAGAAGAGGGCTCCGGCCACTCCTCCACAGCCTGGATCTTGCGGGGGTCGGCTCGGGTCTGGCCACTCTCCACGATGAAGCCAAGGTAATCGACGGAGTTGGAGTGGAAACGGCACTTCTCTGCCTTAACGAAGAGCCGGTTGTGGAGAAGGTGCTCAAGTACTCGGCGGACATGCTGGACATGTTCCTGGAGAGTCTTGGAGAAGATGAGGATGTCGTCAAGGTAGACCACCACAAACTCCTCGAGCATGTCACGGATGACGTCGTTCATGAGCGCCTGGAATACCGCCGGAGCGTTGGTGAGGCCGAACGGCATTACCAGATACTCATAATGACCCCTGGGAGTCTAGAAGGCTGTCTTCCACTCGTCGCCCTCTCGGATACGGACCAGATGGTAGGCACTCCGGAGGTCCAGTTTAGTGAAGACGGTAGCCAGGGTGAGGGGCTCGAAGGTGGAGTTCATGAGAGGAAGAGGATACTTGTTCTTGATGGTGATCTCGTTGAGTTGGCGATAGTCAATGCAGGGCCGGAGACCTCCGTCCTTCTTCCCAACAAAAAATAAGTCGGCCGCCACCGGGAAGGACGAGGGCCGAATGAGGCCTGCTGCCAAGGACTCAGAGATGTACTCCTCCATCGCTGCCTTCTCAGGGACGGTCAGACTGTAAAGGCGGCTGCCGGGAAGGGGAGCCCCTGAGCGGAGGTCGATTGCACAGTCGTAAGGCCGATGAGGAGGAAGGGCCTGAGCCCGGGACTTGCTGAAAACCTCCCTGAGGTCATGGTACTCAGGGGGGATAGTTGAGAGGTCCGGGGGCGGCACACTAGGGGTACTCCGGGGCGACGGACTGGACGCCGCCTGAAGACACTGGGCATGACAGGAGGAGCTCCACCCCATGATGGTGCCGGAGGACCAGGCGATGTGGGGCTCATGCAGCGCGAGCCAGGGACAACCCAGAACTACTGGGACTAGAGGGGATCTGGTAATAAAGAACTGGAGTCTCTCAACGTGATTACCAGCAATGGTGAGGAGGACAGGACAGGTCCGTTGAGTGATGTCGGCCAGGTGGTGCTGATCCAACACGAAAACCTCCAAGGGCCTCTCGAGGTTCTCAAGTGGAATGTTGGCCTGGGTGGCAAACTCAAAATCCAGGAAGCTCTCATCAGCCCCCGAGTCAACGAGTGCACCCACCGTCGCCCGCTGGTCCGCCCAGGCCAGGGTGACGCTCGTCAGATGGTTAGGTGGTGCATGGGTGTGGGAACAGGAAAAACGGCTCACCAGGATCTCCCGGGGTCCCAGCAAGCCTAGTCTTTTGGCCGGGTAGGACAATTGTAGATACGGTGTCCATCAAGGCCGCAGTAGAGGCAAAGGCCGGACCTGAGCCGGGACTCCCGTTCGGCCGGGCTAAGGTGTGTGCGTCCCAGCTGCATGGGTTCCTCCTTGGTCACAGGCCGGGAGGGAAACGGGCCACCAGTCGCGGAGGAGACAGGATGATCAGCAGTCCAGTCACGAGTGCGGGAGGTCTGGGAAACGGCTGGGGGTCCCAGTCGGGCTCGCTCGCGCCTTCTCTCCCGGAGGCGTCCGTCGATGCGGATGGCGAGGCTGATTAGGGCCTCGAGCGAATCGGGCTCCTCCCGGGTGGCGAGCTGGTCTCTCACAGCGTCATTGAGCCCCTTCAGGAAAGTGAGATGAAGCGCCCGGTCATTCCAACCACTCTCGGTTGCGGCCAGTCTGAACTCCAGCGCGTAGTCGGTGACACTGCCACTGCCCTGCTGGAAGGTGCCCAACCGGGCTCCAGGGTCCTGGCCACGAGCTGGGTGGTAAAAAAAGAAAAAAAAGCTCTGCCACAAAATCTGTGTATGAAAAACAGAAGTCAGCCCTCATGGACCAGGAAGCAGTAACCCACTGTGCTGCTCGGCCTGTGAGCAGGTTAGTCATGTAAGCCACCTGGGCTCCCTCTGTCGTAAATCTGCTGGGTTGATGAATGAAAACTAACTCACATTGCATGATGAACGTGGCACAGTCCTCGAAGTTACCGTCAAACAGTCGTGGGTTGGAGAGGTGGGGCTCCCGATGAGCGGGGTCGGGAGGTGCAGGGTTAGTCGCGGCGGCGGGTGGTGGTCCGACTGGGACTCCTGCCACAGGTGGGGTTAAAAGCAGGGTGTTAAATGCTGCACTGAGAGTCTGCAGCTGGTGTAGAATATCAGCCTGCTGATTACCCTGCGCAGTCTGCTGGGTGGTTAGAGTGTCTAGAGATATCTGGATAGGCCGGACCTGGGCCCGGGGGTCCTGCACAGCAGCCGCAGCCGCACCTAGCTGTTGGGTGTGGTCGTTGGTCAGCTGGATCTGACCTGCCAATGCTGCTCTAACACTGTCTGTGTCGGCTGGGGTCGACATGGTCGGGTCGTAATGTTATGGTTTGTAAACAACCCCAACAGCACGACACAGACAGGTAGTTCAGAGTTAGCCAAAAACTATGGGCGTATTTATTTACAAACAGAAAAGAGCAAAAAACAACATAAAAGCATTCAGGGGGAATGGCTCCGCGGCCCTGTGGCTCTGCGGCTCTGCAGCTTATTCAATATCCACTCGGGGTGGAACAGAGAAAAAAGAGAATGTCATTAATCCAACGTAGGGAATATGAGGCAGTCCAGTAACTAAGCAGAGTCCAGTAACTAAAACAAGCGACACCTCTTCAGTGTTTACAGAACACACAAAAAACAGAAATGAAGGTCTTGAGTCCAGGAAAGAATTTGGAAATCAGAGCATCAAAAATATACTTCCAAAAACGCACCACGGGCAAAGGGAGATACGAGGCACGGGTCCACGGAGACAGAGAGGGGTAACAGCGGCGACTTCCAAGGACGTCCTGGAGAAACAACGGAGAAACAACACGGGAGGAACAAGCAGCAGGTGGTTTTATATATAATTGTACCAACACAGATATTAGGCAGTACACACATTGTCCTGCAATACATGTACAATGAATGCACAGCTACATTCGCCATATATTTCTATCTACAGTGAAATGCAATATTATTATTATTATTATTATTATTATTGTAAAGATTATCATTACAATTATTATTATTTATGAGAGGCTGTGCTCTTTGCACACACAACCCTCGTACACTTGTAACATTGCCTCTCCAGGCGGCTGCATTTGTGTCCCTTGCCTCCGGCAAGATTGGTCCCGCCCCTATCCTCTCCCGGCCAATCAGAGCGCAAAACTCGAACGCGGAAACACAAATTTGTTGTGCTTCGCGTAGACGCGATTGGTCCTTGTGCAAGACTAGAAAGTGGGGATCTTTGATTAAACACCTGCTATCAGAAGAATAGACAGTCAGAAAACAGTTTTTACTTTTACTTTTTAGTACTTAAGTACATTTAAAAGTAGAAACTTTTTTATTTTTACTCAAGTGTGTTTTTAGCCAGATACTCTGACTTTTACTTGAGTAAGATTTTGAGACGGTACCCATACTTTCACTTAAGTATCATTTCTGGGTACTTTTTACACCCCTGCTTAAGTAAAAGTAGAAATACCCAGAGTACTCTGGTAAAAGTCCTCCATTCAAATTCTACTTAATAGATCAAATAGAATAGAATTGAAATACTTAATTTTTTTTTATCCACTTTTTCTCCCCATTTTTCTATTTTTCTCCCATCCCCATAGACTATGCCTCCCACTGGTCGGCTGTAGTGAGGATAGAAGCCTTGCATCACGTGTCCCCTCCGGTACACGAGGAGGCAACCTGTCGCATCTTTTCACCGCAACAGCTTGAACTCTCAGTGGCGAGGAGTAACGCGTGGGAGGCTCACGCTGCCCCCGATACTTCCTGTTTTCGCCGTACCGGCGTCACCCAACCGACCTGTAGGAGTCGCTGTCCACAATGATACCAGCATATCCTGCGCTAGTGGCGAGCGCCTTGCCCACTGCACCACTCAGCTGCCATAGAAATACTTTATTAATCCCGAGGGAAATTTGGCACTACAAATCGCTCACAGTAAACAGTAAACATTTAGGTAGACAAAAACAAAAGTCACGAATAAGAATAAAAATAAGCCTAAGAATAAAATATGGTCCGGGATATACATTTCCTATGTTACATTCTAATATAAAATATCCAGTAAAAATATACAGAAATATACAGTAAGTGTAAAATTGTACTATGTCGGTTTAAAAGTAAAAGTCCAGGGCCCTCATTCATCAACGTGGACGTAGAAAATGTTCTATTTCCACACGTAAGCACAGAATGTAGAATCAGTGTACGCACAGAATAATCGGGATTCACCACACGTGCGTACGCAGGTTCTAAGCACACCTGTCATGATGAATATGACTTTGATCCTACGTTTGAGCTCGTGCACTGTTTTAAGTATTTGCATACCAGAACCGCCCCGATTAACCATATACGGTAATGGAATACCCCCATGAAATGTGGAAAAATGGACTAAGCCGAGGGAAGCGTGTTATGAGAACGGTGATGTCGGATATGATATCTATTAACCATTGCTGCCTGGGCAGCGCAAACACTAATAAAGACAGCGCTGGAATATGACTGCCTTTTCCCGTGTTGTTTGATTAATACCCAGGGATTAAAGTTCTCCTCAATTTCATTCCGAATCGCGATGGATCTTCCGTCAATTTTCTACCTGCTGCATATGATTTCTAGAGGCATACTACAATCTATTTTGATGTCAGTATTGGGTAGCCTATATAAACAATAATACGAGAGCATATACAAGAACAATGAATCTCACTGCATGTATGATGTAGCCTGCCTTTCAATACATGAACTTGAATTCCATCATGTTTGTGTGCGGGACTCACAAGGCTGTTGTCACAATGGGTGGTACCGGTACAGTAATAACAGTCCACACAATATCACGATGGACCATGCCATAGCCTATGTTCTATTAGGACATGATCTGTGACGACAAATGTTCTAGAATGTTTGATTAAGATATCATACTCTGACAGCATGCCTATGATCAACAAAAACGCGAACTTGAATCCCATCATATACATAGTCTGTCCACTATCTGGTGTCATTGCAATGCGTTTTCTATTCTTTCTTATACAGTAAAAAGGGGGAAGAACACTATATCGTGGGTGTTCATTATGACTTGTATTCTGCTTACAGCTTCGAAATTCCACTTGTTTCGTTTAACGTAAAGCCTTTTAAATATAATCAAAACGTTCCCGTGTTTCTGCGGTCTGTGCGCAAAATAATAACGAGTTGAGCTTTATGATTTATGATGAATTGAAAATGGGGGACCCTGATGTAAACAAGACGAAAGTCTTTCTCTGGTCTGCATCCCCTTAACAATTGTATGTACTGAGCTGTACTGTACTGTACCCATTCTGCAATCTGTTAATAAACTTTTCAATCAATCAATCAATCAAGCTACGCGGAGCGCAGTCAGTCAGTAGCCTACACCCCGTATATTCCGATAACGCTATATAAACCATGCTGCATTCATTCTGAGAGAAAGATCTATTATTCCAAATGCTATTTATAGGGTTTTGACCATAATTACACTACTGTTGCTATTTCACAATGAACTATAATGAATTACGGGGGTCATACAGAACACGCGCCAGTGTCTTTATTTCCGCGTTGGAACGAATGCATGTACTGAGGAGCGCTTGTGCGTAGTAACGATATTCTACCACTGGGCGTCAGCTAAGTGTGCTCAGAGCTGTGCGTAGACATAAGCACAAAGTCAAGTTCAAGTTGAAATTGATGAATCCCACTCTTTGCTTAGAAATGATCGTACGCACAGGGTAAGCACAAATCTGTGCGTAAGACACGTTGATGAATGAGGGCCCAGGAAGATAGTACTGTCACCCTGTGCTCAGTGATGCAGTGAGGCACAATGATGCATTATAAAGTCTTAGTAAAAGTAGAGAAGTATTTGCTATTGAATGTACTTATGTATCTAAGTAAAAGTATCTAAGTGTAAGTAAAAGTATGCCTTCTACATGACGTTTGTGTATTTCAGTGCTTGGGAGCATTCAAGCCTCGATCCATTGATCTCTAAAGGTTTACTTAAAGTAGTATGTGGTCGAGTTAAGCTGCTCTGATTAAAGGTTTTGTTAAAGTGGTATGTGGTCCACTTATGCTGCTCTGATTAAAGGTTATGCTAAAGTAGTATGTGGTC
>NC_140168.1:208312686-208432686 GCF_963971535.1 Notolepis coatsorum | reverse complement strand
GGTGTCACCCAGGTGTCAGTCATTGCATTAGCAAACACTGCAACAGATAATTTAATCTAGATTAATTTAGATTATATAAATGTACATTTTGTCAAGTTGAAAGCATCATCATGCACACCATGTTAGCTTGTTAACTCATTCCCCGCCAACCACGTTTATATACGTGTTTGGCGGACAACCGTTGAACGCCAACCACGTATATATGCGTTATTTGATCGTCCTTTTTTCGATTCTATTCAATGTCAGGGACCCGTATGTTGCCGTTAGAAGGCATACTGTGACGCTGCGGGTGCAGTACCAGCCAGATCCTCCCAGGTGGCGGTATCGAGCACCCTTTGACACCTTGTATCTTGGCCTGTTTAACGGCCAAATGTCTCCGGGGACACTTTTCTTTGTCGGGCGAATGGAGTGGTTATAACGATGGGATTGAGAAGTGTCAAATGCTCCCGATGCATGATGTGTGGTGGATTATGTTGGCGACACGATCGACACCAATACTGGGACTCGCAATCAGATCATTGGAATATTCTTTTTGGGGTACATCCTAGTGAAGGTAAGGGCTATATGATATCAATCCTGCGTTGATCCAACCATGTCTTCACCTTGATCGCAATGTGTGTGTGTAACGTTACTCCACAACGTATGCCGTTGGTGACGATCAAAGCATAAAAAATTATGATGAAACATAATGCCTATGATATAGATTTGGTTTGAGAATAGTAGCGGGTCCAGGCAAGAAACGGCAACGCTTTTTGTAGAATTGACGTATAAGGCTATTACTCAGCCTTTCGGGAATTACCCCAGACCAATCTAAAACCATACTTATATTTACCACGGTATAACACGGGAATGTATGGATGAAGAAATTAAATATTTTTCACATATTGAATGATAGATAGTTGATGTCAAATGGGCCATAGTATTGTATCCATAGCTATACCCTTTTTTTCCTAAGGAACCACCCGTGGTTCCGGAAATCCCATGTTAGGCGATTGAATTTTTTTTTACATTTGTGATGTTTTTGCAACGTTTTTGGTAATGTTTTCACTTATAAAAAGCCTGTTTGCAAATCGCCGGGCTATGGTGATTTTTTACCCAGAGCATGGGCCCCCTAACTCGGCATTCTACATGAGGTCTGCTACCTCAGCCACGCTAATGTTGGCTAAGGCCGGCTAACAAAAGCTAGCGCAAGAAACGACGACCAAAGTATGGTTTATAGTGTATTTTTAGTCACCTTATAGCATTTGTACATTTGTATGATAGACTGTAATGCTCCCGTGAGGTTTGTCTGGATGTTTTAGTAATGCTTTTTTTTCACTATAAAACATATTTCTAAAAGATGATGATGGCCGGGATCTTTGCAGATGCATAATTGATGTATTTATTTAGCGAATGGAATATTTTCAAATGATTATGAAACATAATGTTAGTTTATTCATAACTGGGCCTTATTCGATATATAATATATTTCATTGTATCGGCCCAGACCGGACAAAATAGGCTGATGGATGTGCGAGATGTGCGGTTCAAGACGCTGAGGGAGTAGTAAGCTAGCGCGATCCAGGCTGAGATCCAGGCTGCCTCTGCCTACGTCATGCTTCCATATACGGCAGAGGACATGGAGGAAGACAAGGCTCTAGGAAGAAAACGGGGTAAGTTTGAAGAAACATTTCAACGCACACATTAAATAATTTTATGAATTATATGTAATATGTAAAAAAACGTATATTTTTATTTTTTAATAATATTTCATCTCACTAATTCATTCATAATTTTTTAACAATAGATGCGATTTCTAATCTGTCAGCTCTTCTATATTGCCAACAAGATTGTCTACATTCCATACAGTATGTAAGGAAAGTGCTTAATTTGTATCTTCCAAGTTCAATTTCAACAAGTTCAAGTTCATATGAATAATAATAATAATAATAATAATAATAATAATAATAATAATAATAATAATAATAATAATAATAATAATAATAATAATAATAATAATAATAATAATAATAATAATAATAATAATAATAATAATAATAATAATAATAATAATAATAATAATAATAATAATAATAATAATAATAATAATAATAATAATAATAATAATAATAATAATAATAATAATAATAATAATAATAATAATAATAATAATAATAATAATAATAATAATAATAATAATAATGATGATAATCATACACATATTTTATATCATGGGAAAGCCCTAGTTGCTAGCTTCAAAATGGTACCAAATATGAGGTACTTTGAAATACCCACTAACTAAATAATCCATCACAAACCCATGAAGGTCAAGCTCAGAATATGGTCATATGGAACCATAGGAGTAAAAGGGATAATTATAGCTCTACAAACAAAGTGACGCACTCCTATCTTTTAAAGCGTGGCAGTGCTACCACTGGGCCCATCTAATGGCTGGTAGCCAATGTTCGCTGCATTTTCTCCTTAATTGTGCCAGGTTGGAAAACCATCAAAACCATCAAATCTCCAAATATTCCAGTAATCCACAAAAACCATTACTGTTACACAAACATTTATTTTGAGTATAAAAGTTATTCCAATTGCTAACATACACACATCCAAGGTGCTAGCAAGCTGGCTTCCTCTGCTAACGAAATGCACATGCTAGATGTTGAAGCTTCCTCAAAATGTCAACATAATTTGACCAAGAATTGACGAAAACCATGAATATTTACTGCGTGTGTGTGTGTGTGTGTGTGTGTGTGTGTGTGTGTGTGTGTGTGTGTGTGTGTGTGTGTGTGTCTGTGTGTGTGACTGACTGTGTTGTGTTTCAAATTTCGTACATGTGTAATGTGCATTATCAAACTCCCATTAACCCTTTCACTGCCACAGTACCAAAGAGTTAACCATTTCACTACGACAATACAGCACGTTAACGATATATTAGTATTGGCTGAGCGTCCCGCTCTTAGCCTTATGAGATATCCCTTATCTCCTAGTACCTAATGTACTCCAATACGAACAACTTTAATGCACCCCACCTGATCGGGCCCCGCCCCTATGGAGGCGTAGCCTATATAACCATAGCTATGGTCACCAACACACTCTTCCTCGCCAAATCTCGTTCCAGCAAAAGATCCCTCAAAAGGGAACTCAGGGCCGCGTAGAGCGGGACGCTCAGCCAATACTAATATAACTAGGTTATATACATAACCTATCGTTATATGACGTATGGCTATCGCGTCCCACTCTTAGCCTTATGAGATATGGGTTAGAGCGGACGCGAGACCCGGCAGATGTACCCCCTGAGGACCCGTAAGCCCACATCAAGGGGTGCGGGGAGCCCTGTCACCCCATCCTTCCTAATGAAGGGGGGGCGCAGTCAACTCCACCTGAATGCGAACAAGAGGGAACTAGAACCCCTTGAACACACCGCACAGGCGGAACCACGTGTGACTCAACACACCGTGGCCCATACCCACACACTCCTGCTACCCTACCAAAGGACGGGAAGCAGGAAAGGCCACAGACCCCAGAACCGCCTGGGAGACAGAACCTCAGCAGCACAGATGTCCTCCACCGAGGCCCCACCCAGGAGAGTGGCAGAGGCAGCCACCCCACGAGGGGAGTGCGCCCTGAAGCCCCCAGGGGGATCCTGCCCAGCCAACGTGTAGCAGAGGGCAATGCCCTCGCACAACCAATGGGACAGGCGCTGTTCGATACGCCTTACCGGCATGAGAACCACCGTGACAGACAAAAAGCTGAACGGTGACCCCGAGGTCCTGAGTACGGCTGAGGCAATTCCCAAAGCACGGACCGGACATGACAGGTGAAGGCCCGCATCTAAACTCACCACCGTGAGGAGGCGGATGAAACGCCTGAACCACAATATCCCTGGAGCGGAAGAACTCCGGATATTTACAGGCACGCAGGCAGGATTAGGCCGCAGAGTGGCACCGCAATCGGAACGAAAGACAGGCACTCTGGTCGTACCGAGAGAGCACAAAGCACACCCACGCATCAGCGGAGGCGACGGCCAGCAAGAACGCGGTCTTGAACGACAGCTGTTCCAACGGCGCCTGCTTGAGCGGCTCAAACGGGGCCAAGGACAACCGACGAGGACCAGTTGAAGATCCCAAGTCGGAGCCCAGGAGCGTTGCACCGGATTAACGCGTCGAGCGACAAGCAGGAAACGCTTCACAAGAGGGTGGCTGAACAAGACATCCCCTCAAACCCCTCATGATAGGAGGATATAGCTGCTGCATATACCCTCACCGTCGAAGCCGACAGTCTATCAAGGAGAGACTGGAGGTAACTAAGGACAGCATCCAGGGGGCAGGAGACTGAGTCCCGGCCCCCCGCCTTTCACCACACTTGGAACATACGTCATCTGCCCGCGTAAGCGCGACAGTGGAGGGAGCATGCGCATTCCGGATGGTAACACCATCAGGATCAAGAACCTGCGCCCCTCAACGTACCCGTCCCAACAACTGACCTAACAGATGTATGGGGAAGAATCCCAGGCGGCACGGCATCGGTCCCAGACCTGCCTGGCTATGTCCAAACGTAATCCCCACCCGTCAGGATGAGGACCGCCCCGCGACAGTACACCTGCACCCACATTCTCCCTGCCGGGGATGTGGGGAGCCCTCAGGCCGCGCAGACGGAGGACGCCCATAGCCAGCCGCCCGCCACCTGGTGCAGACAGGGGGAGCGTACTCCTCCCTGTCTGTCGATACACGCCACTGACGTCGTATCGTCCGTCCTGATCAACACCATTTGTGGACCAGAAGGACCGCTTTCAACACCAACACATTGAACATAGCGCAGACCGGGCAGCATGGTTTGCCAGCTGCCCCCTACTGCGTTGGCCCGACGCGTCACCAGCGAGGGAGGCGTCGGTGAAAACGCGACGTGAGACAGCGCCGTAACCGTCCTAGGACGGAACCTCCCGAGCGTGTTGACAACACGCTCTGAGAGGGATGCCCATAGCCCTCCAACCGTTGACTGGGAAGAGGAGTACTCTACATCCAGTCTACAGCAACCCCAGGCTAGTAGAGACCTGCCTGGTACGAGACCTGACGATCCACCTTGACCGCGAAGGACCAGAACGTCGTCAGGGCAGAACACTCCGTAACCCCTGACGACGCAGAGGCCTCAGTGCGGCCTCCACGCACTTGGTGAAGATGCGGGGAGCCAGAGAAAACTGAACGACAGCCTCTGGTACTCATACGCTAACCCTGCAAAGGAAGCGTAGGTAAGCCCTAGGATGGAAGATCGGAGATGCGCATACGCATCCTACAGGTCTATGGAGGAGAACCAGACCCCCACCTGACAGTGTTCAACAGGCAGGAGACGATCCAAAAAATGCTGAACCTTCCCGTGGGACAGGTCCAGCCTGGGAGTGACACCCCCCCCTCCCGATTTCTCAGGCAGAGTGGGGCCGCCCGCGCTTCAACGAAGGCACGCGGCCCGCAGCCAAAGGAAACAATCAGAGCCCACTTTTTCCGCTGGTGTTGGGGAAGGGAGTGATCGGAGAGCGGGCTGCTCGCGGCAGGACGGTGACGGCTTGTTTGTTCAAGCCGAACCCATCCTACATGGCCGATCCCTCGGCCGCCAAGGCTGTCGGCCTTGTGGACACCGGTCGAATCAACGCCCAGGATACCTCCGGCGGGGGAAAACATGGCCGCCTGTCGAGGGCCTCGTCATCGCCGCTGACGAGGCCGTGCTCTCTCTTCTTCTGGCTGCGCGGTGTGAGGCGGTGTGGGGCCAAGGACAATACCGCCCGCGCTCCAGCAGAAGACCAAAATCCCCTGCGGAGAGGGGAACCCTGAGCGGTTATAGCTTGCGGCTGGGTCAAAGCTAATAACGTCAACAACCTCGCGCGATGTGTCGACGTCGGCTGGCCCTCAAGGCCCCGCCACCAGACACCATTTTTTTTATAGAAAAAAACAGCAATTCGAACACAGTTCTAATCGCTGCCAATTCCATACCGTGGCGGTACAGGCTTTAGTAGCCCACCAGCCACTCGCCAGGCCGACCCACCCATGGCGTCGGCCGGGCGGGGCACTGTTTCAATATGTCAAAAACAAAGAACTGATGTTAACACGGAGCACCAGTGGTGGTTGCAAACAGCAACCTCCACTGTGGTGTGCACCATGAAAGGGTTAAATGAATAAAAGAACTAACCCACAAAATACTGTAGAATGAGCAAACCCATATACACAACGTTAAGGGGAGGCGGACCAGTGCGAACTAGTCCCGCCTTCATTCAAAATATTCACAACAGCACACCAGCCCTAGCTTAGCCCATTTACCAAAAAAGGTAAACAAAGCCCCCCCCCCGCACTACTCCCCCAGTAGACACCGATTGACCGTCAGCATAAATGGTTGAGAGGAGAGAAAGCTGTAGCAAAGACAGACCTTCTCATAGCAGAGTGACAGAACGAAACAGTAGCCCCCTACACAGGGCCGCCTCAGGGGGTGGGGGGCCTCGCGTTTAAATCTCGCACAGGGCCTCACATTTCTCCCAGGCGGCCCTGCCCCTACACTACTACAGCCTAGCGTGAGGCGATGTGGGACCCAGATCAACAACCGCCTGCGCACAGACACGCAACATGTTTACCATGTCGGCTGGACCCATAGCCCCACTACCCGACGCCAATGTGGATAGGAACTAGCCAGCTGAGCCATAACCCGCCGTTAAGTCCCATCCTGCAGTAGTATAGCTCTACTGCTACACCGCCGAGCTCACGCATCGGCCCCATGGGGACACCGTTCCACAGACCCCGCTGGAACACAAAGGTAACGTATCTGGCTAGGCTACCTAGCCACGGCCTACCCTGTTGTCAACCCATTTACCCGTAAAAAAGGTAATAGGACTCAGCAAAAAAAACCACAACAGCTACCGACTGACCTTCATTGATGAACCGGGCAAGAGGAGGGAGAAGTGACAACATCTCACGGCGGAGACATTAGAACAGCGTAGCAGTTAGCATGTAGCAGTAGTGGTAGCATGTAGCATTAGCGATAGCATGTAGCATAGCATAAGATGTTTAACAGCACGTCCAAGACCGGTTGGAAACCGTTCACTGCAGTGAAACGTTCACCAAACCATCCTGCCCCCGGTGCCAACACACAACATGGTTGTGTAACAAAACAAACCAGCATTACTAACACTAATACCCATGCCTGAAGACACAGGGCCTACCTGGGTACAAGCTGGCCCGACAGCCAATCTTGCACAGCTGAACCTTGGTCTGCTGCCATCAGACGAGGAACATCAACATAGGCCCGTCGTGTCGCTGAAAACATGCTTCGAAGATGCCAGGGGCCAGCAACCTCCGGTAAGCTTCCAACATTATGAATCTTCTCTGATCTTTTCATCCTACTAGTTACATACGGTGCACGCAGCCGTTATGATGGAACGAAAATAGAGGAAGAGTGTGTTGGTGACCATAGCTATGGTTATATAGCTTACGCCTCCATAGGGGCGGGGCCCGATCAGGTATGGGTGCATTAAAGTTGTTCGTATTAGAGTACATTAGGTACTAGGAGATAAGGGATATCTCATAAGGCTAAGAGCGGGACGCGATAGCCATACGTCATATAACCCTTTCACTGCCACATGACAGACGGTTAACCCTCCCACGGTCCGGTTAACTATAGCCCACTTTTAGACCAATCTTCAAGTACCTGGGGTCCACATCTCAGAGGACCTGACATGGACAACACACATAGACTCAGTCGTAAAAAAGGCGAAGCAGCGCCTCTACCACCTGAGACAGTTAAGGAAGTTCAGAGTATCTGGGAAGATACTCCAGTCCTTCTACTCGGGAGCTGTAGAGAGTATTTTGACTGGAAACATCACTGCCTGGTATGGCAACAGCACGGCACAGGACAAGAAGGCCCTACAGAGAGTGGTGCGCTCAGCCGAGCGTACCACGGGTATTGCACTACCAACTCTGCAGGTCCTATACAACAAGAGGTGCAAATCCAGAGCCTGCAGGATAATGAAGGACCCTCATCACCCCAACAACAGCCTGTTCATGCTGCTGCGGTCAGGCAAACGCCTGCGAACACCAGTAACGAGGACAGAGAGACTTCGGCTCAGCTTCTTCCCCCAGGCCATCAGAGCCTTGAACACTGAACTCTCCACGCAAAAGCACACATGAGCACACACACAACACACACACTGTACACGCTCACACACTAGCAGCCACTTTAACATGAGCACACACACACACACTCATGCTGCACACGCTCACACTTATGGACACTTTACAGAAGGAAAGGTCACTTTAAGAATAGTATAGTAGAGCTTGAGATTGTATAATATAGCATTGTATAGCAGTGTACATAAAGACCCAGTGCCTCATCCGTAGCTAACAGTGTACTGCACTACCACAGGACCTAGCATGTCCTACCATGCTCTGTAAATAACTCATGTACAGATACCGATATGCCCTACTTGTTTACTTGTTTATTGCACAATGTCGCTCTTGGTTGGATTCTTATTATATATTATTACTATTGTATTATGCACATCGTTGCGGGCAAGACCCCCCGCATTTCACTGTATACCTGTATGCCGTGACAAATAAAACTCTTGTATCTTGTACATTTTATAATTAATTTTAATATTGTACATCTCTGGACATTTAACGTTGTTTAAGTGATACTAAATATCTAATAATGTTTGGGCTATAAGTGGGCTATATATATAGCCTTGAATTAATATATAATAATAATAATAATAATAATAATAATAATAATAATAATAATAATAATAATAATAATAATAATAATAATAATAATAATAATAATAATAATAATAATAATAATAATAATAATAATAATAATAATAATAATAATAATAATAATAATAATAATAATAATAATAATAATAATAATAATAATAATAATAATAATAATAATAATAATAATAATAATAATAATAATAATAATAATAATAATAATAATAATAATAATAATAATAATAATAATAATAATAATAATAATAATAATAATAATAATAATAATAATAATAATAATAATAATAATAATAATAATAATAATAATAATAATTAATAATAATAATAATAATAATAATAATAATAATAATAATAATAATAATAATAATAATAATAATAATAATAATAATAATAATAATAATAATAATAATAATAATAATAATAATAATAATAATAATAATAATAATAATAATAATAATAATAATAATAATAATAATAATAATAATAATAATAATAATAATAATAATAAATAATAATATTTGTAGCGACTATCCTGATGTCCTGGTAGGCGCTCGGCTGGGTGCAGGAAATCCTCGTCTTTGACGTGCAATTAGAGATAAAAGTAATGTCCAGGCGGTGTCACTTGCCGTTGGGTGAAATTGCCATTTAATTCAAGTATTTAATGTAATACATAATACATGGTTGCTGAGCCAAACAATAGTTTATAGAAAATCATATTAATAATAGTGAAAACGAGCGAGGGTACATGTGGTAAAAATCGTGAGACCTCTCCATCACCCATACCTTGATTGCGCAATAGCCTACACCTGTGCCTTTATCCAAAACCCATGCACTCCACACCGCCACCCAGTGATGCACTTAACCAACTACAGACACACAAAAGCAATCATATCAGTTATTATTATTTTTTTTTTTTATCTTGTCTTCAATTTCTTTCACTACAGTCTGGCTCAAACAGAAGTCTTGCTCTGAAGTGTGAGGCGTGAGTTGTTGCAGGAAGAGTAACATTAATAATAATAATAATAAACTTTATTTGTATAGCACCCTTCATACAGAAACTGCAGCTCAAAGTGCTTCACAACAGAAAAAAGACAGGCATAAAATGAGCACATAAAGTGCAGACATATAAAATCACAGTTTTTCACATTAGGATCTAACATCCCAACAGGCCACCTTGTTTATGGTTTGATTCAGTTTAGACAATAGACAATAAAAAGAAGAGTACGATAAAATAGACAGAGTAAAATAGTGCAGTGCAATAAAATAGTAGAATAGAATAGATAAAATATATTTTTTTACAGTGCAATAAAATTGTTCTGGATTACTGTTCAACTGTTCAAAGTCGTCTTTACCTTCTCTGTTTGGTATCCACAGTTTAAAACTTGACAGTCTTCCCTCCTGTTTTATACCCACGTTGACCCTTCGAACCTCCCACTCAGGGCAAACCTCCCTCTCAGGGTGCAGTTCCCTCTCTCAGGGTGCAGTTCTAGGCCTGAGTCCTACACAGTTTTAAAGCCCATGTCTCTTGTTTGATGCACACAGTTTAATACCTGACAGTTTTGAACCTGTAATAAAAAGTAATAGACAGAGTAAAATAATACAGTGCAATAAAATAGTAGAATAGAATAGAGTAAAATGATGCAATAGAATGGACAGAGTAAATAGTGCAGAGTGTAAGAGTGTAGGCTATTAAAAGGCTATGGTGAAGAGGTAAGTTTTTAGCTTATTTTTGAAAATATTAAGAGATCTAGCTTCCCTAATGTCCATAGGTGTGTTCCATAACTCTGGTGCATAGTTTGCAAAGGCTGCATCCCCGATTTTCCTTAGAATGTGGCTTGGAACCTTCAATAGACCAGTAGTAGATGATCGCAATGTTCTAGGAGGCACATAGTTGACAAGAGAATTTGCAATGTAGCTTGGTCATGTTCCATTTAGTGATTTGTATATAAGGAGGAGGACCTTGAAATAAATTCTAAATGTTATCGGAAGCCAGTGTAGGTTGGCTAATACTGGACTGATGTGGTCTCCCCTCTTGGTTCTAGTTAGTAGCCTAGCTGCCGAGTTTTGAATGAGTTGGAGTCGTTCTGTGTTTTATTTTGGGAGGCCAGTGAGGAGTGCATTGCAGTAGTCAAGTCGGCTTGAGATAAAGGCATGGATCAGTTTTTCACCGTCTTTTTGATTTATAAACGGCCGTACCTTAGTGTTGAAGTTAGATAGGGTGACCATATTTTGATTTCCAAAAAAGAGGACATGCTGGCCCCAGCTTCGAGATACTTAATGATACCTATGTCTTGTGTATGTATGTACTGTACTGTATGTGATGAATAAACCTCTTGAATCTTGAATCTCTACTCAAAGTTTACTCAAAGATGCCTTTATTGTTTTAACCTCTTAACATGCACCCAGAAAAGCGGCATTTTTGTTACTTGAACTTGAGGACTGCATTCTTTTTTTGCAAAGCTTATCTTTATACGTTATGCTTAGCACACGCATAAGCCTGGTCTCTTTTGAAAGATAACATTCTGAAGTTACTAATGCAAAAAAGGAAAATCACTTTTAGTGCTAATGAAATAGAGTAGCATATAGGTCTGAACTTGAGTTGAACGTGAACTTTTCTGCAGTGGTTGCAATATCCCAAATGTAACCACATAACATGCGCCCAGAAAAGTGGAATTTTTTTTACTTGAACTTGAGGACTGCATACTGTTTTTGCAAAGCTTATCTTTATACTTTATGGCTGCTTATAGCACATGCATAAGCCTGGTCTCTTTTGAAAGATAACATTCTGAAGTTTCGTACACAATAAATAAAAATCACTTTTAGTGCTAATGAGTAACATAGGGCTGAACATGAGTTGAACTTGTGTACTCACGTTTTTGTGTTGTAGTTGCAATATTCCAAAATAAGCTGGAAAACACCGCAAATCCATAGCCTGAAGTCTTACGTGTGTTGTTGGGGCTTTACAAATACATTTGATTTTGATTTAATTATCAATAAGGTGATATCTGAATCACACAAACACACTACTTTTTTAAATCACATGCCATGAAACTCTGGGACCTGGCTGAATTACAAATCATGTTTAAAGCACGAAACAATTCACTCCCGGGTAACATCCAACAATTCTGTTATAGAGAGGGGGGTTACAATTTAGAGGAGAGTCTAACTTCAAGAAACAGGCTGTTGATTCAACAATGTATGTATATTTCAGTTTGTGGAGTGAATATGAGTTGCATAAGATAATAGAGTGTGAAGGTATACTGAATACTGTCTATCTGTATGTCATGTATGTCATATATGTTATGATGAATTCAAAATGGGGGACCCTGATGTAAACAAGACGAAAGTCTTTCTCTGGTCTGCATCCCCTTAACGTTAGGTTATGACTATAACCAAGTTCTGTTAGTTAGGGGCGATGCTTGGCATCGCTACTGCACTATCTCGCGTACGTGCACGCGTACTGAATAAACCACAAATGTACCTCTAATACCAGTATTAGTCTGACCACACCCCTCATCAGCTTACCTTCATAAGCAGGTGTGTGGTCACCTGCTCTCCTCCTTCCCAAGCTTTCACCACAAGGTGAGGACAAGGGCTGCAGCGGCCGTCCGATGCCAAGCATCGCCCCTAACTAACAGAACTTGGTTATAGTCATAACCTAACGTTCTGTATCGTTAGTGGCTTAGCTTGGCATCGCTACTGCACAAGGGAGGCCAAGCGGAGCCACTTGGCTGACAAATACACCCCGCTGACAGCCCCCCAAAACCATCAGAACAGGGAGGGCCGAGCCCCCCCGACCCCCCCTAATGGAGGGTAGCCCCCCTATTAGGGACGTCACGGGAGGGCGACGGACCCGACCGTGCGAAGAGGCACTCAAGCAACTCAACGCACAGGGTGAGCAGACCGTGGCTTGACCCCACGACTACACACACGCACAACCCGCATGCCACCCGGGAACGAACGGAGGAACAACCTCGTTACTGCCCCCAGAATCACGGGGTCAAGGGCAAACCCAACCCCGTGGCAAGGCCGTAGCAGCGGAGCACGAAGGAAGACCCAGACCCACCAAAAGGACTGGACTCCCTAGAATGGGGGCCCGGAGAAGTCCATGATGCCAGCATCAAGACCCCACCAGGTGGGCACGTAGTGCCCCGCCCCCCACATCGCCAGCGTATTCGGACAAAGGCCCCTCAGTTACTGCACCTGGTATTCCCAGGCGGAACCAACCAGGCCAGAACCTGCCCAGCTTCCGAGATCGGACGAGATCGGGCGTGTTCAGGTCGGTATGGCCGTAAGCCGAGCGGGCCCCGTCCCCCCAATAGTACACCGCCTGGCACACTGACCCTGCAGAATAGGCAGTCAGCATGGCCGTAAGCACACAAAAAAGGTTAACCAACGGAAGCAGGCAGCGCACCGGGGAAAAACCAGGCAACAGGCTGTTAACCCTAGCCTGGAGACTGCGGACGAGACAGGCGCCAGAGGGGACAGCTGAACACAGCCGCCCCGGCGGAAGGAGCGTAAGCTGGCGGTGTTGCATGACCAAGCCTCCATTTAACAACCCCCACCCAGAGGGGTCGAGGCAGAGAAGGCTGACACGATTGGCAGACGTCATGAACGTGCAGGGGCACCCTCAAACGGTGAACCCGGGAGTTGACACTGCTCCAACACACCAGGGAATCAACCACCTCGGTGTTACCCAATGCGGTGGTTGTTCCTATAACCCCTCAAGAAAAAACTCCAAAACACACCTGCGGGTATACACCGGCTATACCGCAGTACAAGTGTTTCAGTTTCCAAAAAGGGTTAACCCAGGCCTACGGGTCGCAAACATCACTTCGGACCGGGCCTGGCGGTACGGGAAGCACAGGGTCACCAGAGGAGGTCAAAAAACCACCCCCACAGGCCCCTCTTCGCCATGCGTGAGAGAGGAGCGAAAAATAATGGAGAACCAGCCCCTAAGCACACCGTACCCGGTATTCCCCGGCGGTCTCCCAACCAAGTACTAACCAGGACCAACCTGTGTAGCGGCCGAGATCCGACGAGATCGAGCGCGTACAGAATGGCATGGCTGTAAGCCATGACGACAGTGCTGAGTAAAAACATACCCAACCAGGGTCTCCATAGCGCTTAACCCTGTGACACCCAGACCGACCTGGCATTTTTCCCCCTGAAAAAAGCCCAAGTCCCTCAGGGTACCAGAACAGCAGATCTGCATCCCCGGCGGACAACGGGTTCAACTGATCTGGACCAGCGTGACCAGAACCAGTCCCGTGCCCTAACCACGCCGACATGCCTACTCCAGGAGAAGGGCAGATATGCGTGTTGATCTTAACATGAAAAGAAGGCGCCACCCAGACGTTCGGACGAACCGCGCCTGGTGGCCCACCCCAAGGGCGTGAGACCCCACTACATATGTTCAGATCCATCCCGTCATCATCCCCCAGACATGAACGAGAATCCGTCGACAACCCACCCAGGTCATGGGATGTGGTCGCCGGAAGAGGAAAAACCCCCATCTCAGTTGCTTTATAAAAACGCTGTTTCAACCACAAGCAACCAAGGCGTGCCAGTCAATCGCCTGTTTACAGCGAGCTAGCACTATACGTGCGTCGGGACACACCCCCATCAATGAACAGGCTATTTAGACCTGTCATTGAATCCCCAAGGCGCCCAGGGGAACGACAAGAGGGGTGTGACACTCCCTAACTCCAACACTTCTGGAACAGAAAGAAGGAAGCATCAACAGTATGTATCCCAGTCTACACAGCCGGGGTAAAAAATGTTCACATTTTTACATCCCACCACCCTCCCATAGGAAAGAGACGGGGATCCCCAGAGAGACTTCCCACGCGAGCTGTACAGATTGAAAAGAATATATTGCACCTTGAGCCATGTAAAAAACTGGTTTTAGGGCCTCCGGGGAAGAGGCACCGAACCCATACACACTCAATAAACGAATTGAATCGAATATACATACAATAGAAAAGGACCCTTCTAGAGGGTCCACTCACTTTGACAATCTGAGGAGGAAGGCTCTGTACTCTGATGGAGGCTTCCTCACATGGAAGAAGGAGTCCGAACTCACAGAAGGCCTGAGTAGGCGCTTGGTGAGGAGGAGCCCTGACCACCCCCCCTGAAAACAGATCCATCACATGGACCTGAACAGCACACGGAAGTCCTACCAACAGAGACGCGCACGGTGACGTACTCTATGGCGGGGGAATTCCTGCGGTGCACACGCCCAATATACCAGGCCGTGGGACCAGGAACTCCCTCCCCCCCCCCCCCCCCCCCCCCGTAACGTGCCGAACCGCCACGTGACGGGAACCTTGAAGGACAGGGGGTGTACCCCTGACCGACAGAACAATGGGGAGAGGAAAGGTTACCAGTTCACCCCTTTACGACCCCACACCCATGATACGACGTAACGACAAAAAGAGAATATGACACAGTCATAGTCAGCTCTATGAAGCGTTTCACAGCTCCACACAGCGCATGAGCTAACCTGCTATCTGATTTTTACTAAGGAAAAACACAGAATAGAGAAGGCTCTAAGAACCCCGGTCCAACATACACATGTGCTTCTGTGGCCAGTACAACCCAGTTGTAGGTCACATGACACACACAACCCATCATCACCTACAAAAAATGGCAAAAACACTCAACAGAGGAACGCCGTTTTTTTCACAATGAGAGAATACATCATTCTTGATTAGTATCGACCACAGGCCTTGCTAAGCACACATGACAGCAACCAAACCAATTTCCCTTTAGGAAATAAGTTTCTCCAGCAGATTTAGCACAACCTCAGCAATCAAGCTAAGAGTCACATCGTATCCCTACCACACAAAAGACACAATTAATGCACAACATGTCTGATAGGAGGTGATAAAGTCCCCAGGGAACCGGGGGGGAAAAACACAATCCTCCTATTTTACCCTCAATACGGCCAGTTAAAACAGGAAAACCTGTTAATGTGTGAACTCACTGTTCATTGTCATTACAGTCTGAGAAAGAACATTCTTTTACTCACTTGTCACCAAGCATAGCTTCATAGGTCAGTTGCCTTAGTAGTGAGTACACGGTACACATAAACACCATGATGTTTCTCACACAACAACCAGATCAATACATCACGATCTGCACGGAGAAGCTAACTGCCAGTGACAAAAACAGCTCACACACAACCCGCAACGTATCCCAAATGCATTGCAACAACACACGTTTTGGGAAAAAACACCGTTATTCACAATACATTTAGCAAAGTAAAACCAGAAGACGTGTTATGAGGTCTGGCCAACCCCGTACCTACCCGGAACGCAGATCAGCGAAGTGCAGTCACAAGACACCGTAGAACACAGCCGTCCTGTGTTGTTCGACCCGGGCAGCGTCGCCGCTCCACCAGTCGCTACAGTCCTCTTTGTTGACGCAATCCCCGTCTAGGCTCAGGCAGGGTCGACGAACATCCCCTGTCAAGGACGACGTCGTGGTCAAGAGTGTAAAACATGTTAAAATCAAAGCACGTTCAACAGAATAGCATCAAGCTAACGGCTGCTCCAACCGTTCGGGTGCTATTGCTTCCGCTCGCGAGACGCCGATCTAACGACGCACGCGATCAGAAGCGAGCTCCCGGCGGCGCGCGAGAAGCTAAGCTACCCCGCGCCAGGCCACTGACCGGCTAACCTTAAGCCATGAACATGTAAACAATGACATAACACTCACCCAGACAGGCCGCCGTTCTGAACCCCTCCTCACTTTTTAAGAGAAAAGAGAAAACAAGACGTCAACACCGCTTCACAACGGTGACATTACCACGTCCGGCGGAATCAGCACAGTACCAACTGGCCTGTATAGCTGACTTTGAACATGAATCTGCCGCTATCGCACATTACATGCACATATCCCCTCGTGAAGGAATACTCTCATTTGGATATGAAAGATGGGGTCTTAACACGGTGACAGAGAGAATCCACTCGTCCAGAACACACAGGGATCACCAGTGTCAATGGTCGCGGCCCACTAGTTAAAACTATAATGGTCGCCAGACCAAGGCCTTCTGTCGCCTAGGCGGCTAAACAAAGGACCCTAGCCTGGGGCCGGTTTCCATAAACTTTGTCAAGTAGCCCCCATAGCACTAACAGACAAGTGGAGCCCGCCAGCAAACACTACTCACCCAACCTGGAACGCACCGCTCCTCACAACAGCGGCATGTCCGACAGTTCAGCTGTGGCCTGACAGGTTTCACCCCAACAAACACAGCAAGGAACTGCAGTTGAGAAGCATGCAGCGGCGTGCTCCCAATACGAAAACCGGTGGAGGGTTTTTAGAATGATCATCATCTTCTAGACACTCCAGTACGAAGACAATATCGCCGTATTTTCTCGAAAATAGTGAGAGAGAAAATAAAGATATGATGTCAACGTATCCTTGTTTCCCAAGCTGTTCCTAATCCAATTTCTTCCATCATGGTGTCAAGTGTGGGGATCTACCGAGGCACCTCTTCCTTGTGGTGAAAGCGAGAAGGAGGAGAGCAGGTGACCACACACCTGCTTATGAAGGTAAGCTGATGAGGGGTGTGGTCAGACTAATACTGGTATTAGAGGTACATTTGTGGTTTATTCAGTACGCGTGCACGTACGCGAGATAGTGCAGTAGCGATGCCAAGCTAAGCCACTAACGATACAGAACAATTGTGTGTATTGAGCCGTATTGTATTGTACCCATTCTGCAATCTGTTAATAAAGTTTTCAATCAATCAATCAATCAATCAAGGGGGTAGGAATACATACGTTTACACTTCATCCTACTCCTGCTTGTTTGTTTTTTAATCTGTTTATTACTTGTTTTTTATTATTATTTATTTTCAATTTATGTTCGAAATAAATAAACGCATTCATTCAAGATATTGTGTAAGCAAAAGTATAGTTAATTTACTCATACAGTACATCCTCTGGCCTCGCGCGGATCTCACAGCTGTGCCCGCACAGTGCAATACTCCAATTCAGCCATTGGCAATTCAGCCATTGGGTGGGTGGCGCTGCTGAGCGCCCCTCACAGCGCGGCCGTCAGAGCGCAGCCCTGAGAGCGCCGCTGGCTCTGCGGCTCTGCAGCTGCATGCTTCTCCGGGAGTCAGGGGTGATAATCTGGCGCGCCGCGTAAAAAGTTGCACGCCTGACATACCTCGAGAACCGATGCACGGATTTTGGCGATTCAGATGGCATTCGAACGGCAACGAATGGCACTTTAATTCTGTAATTTATATGTTCAGTGAAAAATGCAGTCCCGAGCCTTCAGATGCTCGCAAAGGGCCGTGAAACTGAAACTGAAACTGAAAAACAATGAAACCCGGACATTTCAATGAATTTATAAACCACCCCCCCCCCCCCCCGCACGCCCCGGACAGGGCGTGAAAAGAGGACATGTCGAGACTTCCGGTATGAGAGCAGACGGGTAACACCTGGTCAAAAGAGCGAAAAACAGATAAATAAAGACCCGAAAAGAGTTTAAAAATAAAGATGCAAACGAGAAGTAAGGAAGAAATAACAATTGTGAAAGAAAGAGAAATGGAGGACTCACGAGAAGAGGAGAGTTTGATGGAACAGAATCCCCGAAACGAGGCCGAAGAACAGCAGGCGGAAGAGGGGGGAAGACCGGCCGAGACAGACATGGAAATGCCAGGATGGGCCGTAGCCATGCAGGCAGGAATATTGTCGACCATACAAATGAACGCGGACACGATGCAGGCCGGAATATTGGCGACCATACAATCGAACACGGACACGATAAGGAGAGATATTGAGAAACTACGGGAGGAATTGAGGAAGGAACAGGAAGATTTCAGAGGAGAAATAAATAAAGAACTCAAAGAACTCACGGGGTGGGGGTAGGGGGGGCCTCATCAATCTTATCGCTTCCAGCTAGTACAGACCGTCTCCTCTTTCCCAGAATCACACATCGCCGGAGAGTCAACTCCTCCGCGTTGACCTTGGCCTCGGTCCGTTCCACAGCAGAAAGGATAAGGAGGGTGTGGGAAGGGGGAGGGGGGGGGGGGGGTGATAACATGCAGCTCGAGGCAGATATGCCGCATATAGTTAAAATCAGGTCAATTTTGTCTAATCATCGTCACCATCGTCGTATCCCCTATTACGGTACGGTGGCATTTTTATTTTCACGTCCCTAATTTCAGACGTGATGTCCAGTATGGCCTGTGACCGCGAAAGTTCCTCCGCATGGTTAGAAGCAAGTCTCTCAAGAATTGTCTTTAAGCATGACTGTTCGTCTACATGATAGAGTTCGCCTCTTTCCAACATGGTCTTGGAGCTCAGTTGTTCATCACCGCGCAGGGTACTTAGGTCAGCCATTTTCTTAAACAGTTCCATAAGGTTTTCCTTGATCCCGGCCAGATTTCCTATATGTGGAAAGGCTTATCAAAGAAGAATTGAAGGAGACAGGACTGGAAAAAATTTAGATACAGAGGGCCCACAGGGCGCTGGCTCCGAGACCACAACCGGACAGACCCCCGAGGGCAGTGATTATTAGTTTTTTTTATTTATTTTTTGATCTTTTTCCCCCTCCATTTTCCTCCGATTTTCTCCCATCCCAATGTTAGTCGTATGCCAATTCCCAATCCCCTTCCTGGTCGCTGCGCACTTACCCCCCACAGTCAGATCATCTGGGAGAGTGGAGGCTATCACGTGCTTCCTCCGACACACGTCCAGCCAATCAACTGCTTCTTTTCACCTGGCAGCGCGGATCCTCCCTGAGAGGGCGTAGCGTGTGGAAGGATCACACTATCCCACTCAGGTCCTATCCGCGCTTAGCAGGCGCCCCGACCGAACTGTAGGAGTCGCTGTTTACAATGACCCGGACCCACCCCGCCAGCTTCTCCCACCCTCTAATACAGCCAATTGTATTAGTGTGAACGGCCAGCCAAGCTGGTGACAACCCTGGAGCTGTGAGCTGGATTCGAACAGGAGAATCCAGCTCACAGCTCCGGGGTTGGCGACGAACGCAATCTCCGCTACGCCACCTAACCGCCCGTGATTATTAACTTTCTGAGATTCGAGGTTAAGGAATTGATACTTAGAACCGCGTGGACCAAGAAGATAGAAATCGAGGGGAAAAGGCTGTCGTTTGATCACGATTACTCGACAGCGGTGGCAATAACACGCAGGTCTTACGCGGGACTGAAGAGAATTCTGAAGGAAAACGGAATGAAATTCCAATCACCTATGACCTCGCTACAGATCCACTGGAAGGAAGGGACTGTGACATACGCGACGGCGCGGGAGGCGGCGAAGGAGATGAGGCGGCAGGGGATGCAGACGGCGGAGGACGGAGACAGAAGGAGACAGGAGGAACAGACGCTGAGCCTGCAGCAGAGACTGGAGAAAGCACGCGGGTGGACCAGAGTAGGAGACCGGAGCCCCGGAGAGGAGAGAGGAGAGAGAAGAGGGCCGAGGTGAGACGTGACGGACCGAAGGCGGAGACAGACGAGGAGACCAGAGACGGAGACGGAGAGGAGAGGAGGCGAGAGGAGACGAACGGGATGAGTACACTCACAAGGGATAGAATAAACGGCCCAAATAGTGACAAAATATAGGAACTGACGTAACATATACATGAACACACACTCCCAGGTAGATACAAGGTATAGGAACAGACGTAACATATGCATGAACACACATTACAAACGCTGATGGAGGAAATAAATGGGAATATAATTAGACGAGGACATGTGAAATGAAGGTAAACAGACATTGGCCAGTGGAGGGAGCCGTCGTTCCAGCGAAGGCCTGGGGGGGATACCACAGCAGAATCACACACTCGCAGTGGGAAACAACAGGGTCGAACAGACATGTCCAGAATAATAGACGAAACACAAAGCATATTGAAACAAATACATAGGCACACGCTGCGAGTAACACAGATGGAAGTAATTAAGGGGATAAATAAGCACCACATAGAAAATAGAGGGGGGGGCAAGAAAGAAAAAGATAGGCAGAGGGGTACACAGAGGACACCACACGCTTGTTTTGGAGGAAGGAGGGGCAATGGAACATGTGAACCACATTAAGAGAGACCTAGGAAATGGGGATATTTGGACAGAAAGAAGGACACAAAGAGCGCTTTTGACCAGGAGCTCGACAGCACTAAAAACAGCAAGAATGCTGGACGATTATGACGAGCGGTTGGGGGTAAAGGTTTCAGACCCCCATGCCGTCAGGAGGAGGCCTCTCACTAGGAGAGCAGTTACTCCTCACC
The DNA here is from genome assembly GCF_963971535.1 of Notolepis coatsorum. Lineage (NCBI taxonomy): Eukaryota > Metazoa > Chordata > Actinopteri > Aulopiformes > Paralepididae > Notolepis > Notolepis coatsorum. The sequence goes on along the minus strand of NC_140168.1, from coordinate 208,411,672 downwards.
CACCAGCAGGGGACAGGGGGGGACACAGGGACCCCCCAAACGCGTTGGGAGCACTTTATGTAGAGTTTATGTTTTTTATTTATGTTAATCATTATATGTATTCGGTAAAGAGAGCGGAGGCTACGACCGGAGGTAAAAATATGTGTGACATGGGGGGGACTGACAGACGAACAAAGAAGAAAGATGACAAAGGTTAAAGGCATAAAAATGATGTTGTGATGATGAATAATCCGATAAAGAGGGGCAAAGTGATGATGAAATGTAGAAAAAGTGAGATGCAAGTGATTTTTTTGCAGGAGACACATTTGATAGCACAGGAACATGAGAAACTGAAATGATTTGGATATGAGAATGCATACTATAGTTCCTTTAAACGGACCCTGAGGAGAGGAGTAGCCACGTTAATCAAGAACACAGTAAAATTTGAATTGATCAAAGAAGTAAGAGACAAGGAGGGGAGATTTGTTCTGGTGAAGGGGAAAATGGAGGGTCAAATGGTTACGTTAGTGAATGTTTATGCACCCCCAGAGAGTGAGAAATATTTATATGAGACCATTTTTGATATGATAGCGATGGAACTAGAAGGGATATTGATATGCGCGGGAGATTTTAATGTGGTATTGAATCACGACTTGGACACCACGAGTACTAGAAAAGGAAGGCCGCAAATCAGCAGGTATATGAATATACAAATGACGGAAATGGGAATTACAGATGTTTGGAGGGGGATGCACGCCCTGGACAGGGAATACACACATTACTCACACCCACACGTGACATATGCGAGAATAGACAATTTTTTGATGACGACGGGGGACAGTTACAGGGTGCGGGAGAGCAGAATAGGAGTAGCGGACATATCGGATCACAGTGCCATATATCTGACAGTAGATCTGGAGGGGACACGGAGGAACACGATCTGGAGACTGAATGTGGGAATATTAAATAACAAGGGGGTGGTGAGTCAGATTAAGGAAGAGATATATATAGCCAGGTATAAGGAGGAAAATGACAACGGGGAGGTCGACCCGAACATTCTATGGGACACACTGAAGGTGGTGATAAGGGGGAAATTGATGGAGAAAACAGCACTGCTGAAGAAGGCCAGAACGGAGACATATCACAATCTGATAGGGAAGCTGAAGGATCTAGAGGGGAGACACCAGATATCGAAAGAACAGGAAACGCTCGGAGAAATCAAAGAAGTAAGGGCCAGGATAAATAGGGAATTATTGACGGAAATCGAAAAGAAAGCGTGGTTTGTGAAACAGACGTACTATGAAGGGGGACCAAAGTCGACCAGACTGTTGGCTAGGAGAATCAGGACGCAACAGAAGTTAAACACGATACACACAATAAGGGATACAAAGACTAATGAAATATTGAGGGACCCAGCTGAAATAGAGAGGACATTTAGAGAATACTATGAGACACTATACACACAGCCAAAGGCAGCGGGAGAAGAGGAAATAGAAACTTTTCTGGAGGAGCTGGAGTTACCATCGATAGGGAGAGAACAGAATGAAGAATTAAATTAAATAATTACGGAACGGGAACTGGAAGAGGCAATTAGTAGAGCTAAAAACAACAAATCTCCGGGGAGCGACGGATTCCCATCGGAATTCTACAAGACATTTAGAACAGAATTAGCGCCCATGTTGGGGGCGGCATTCAGGCACACGATGGAAGAGGGCAAAATGCCTCCCTCGTGGAAGGAAGCCGTAATCACCACGATACCGAAGGAAGGGAAGGATAGAGAATTATGTAGTAGTTTCAGACCTGTGTCCATACTCAACGTGGATTATAAGATACCGGAGTCTCAAGGCGAGCACAGAAAGACTCAGAAGAAGCTTCTATCCCCAGGCCATCAGGCTGCTAAACGAACAATGAATGAACACTACACAACAACAACCACCAAACGCACATAGCACACACATCCACACGCACACACTCACTTTAAACAAACACACTGTAGCACCCACTCCACACACTTTATAGCACACACCCACTTTAAACAAACACACTGTAGCACCCACTCCCCACACTTTATATTTATTGATGAAGGATTGCACTACAACTCGTACACCTTACTGTAAATTGTACCTAAAATTGTACCTCATCCCATTTCTGCTTTGCACTAGATAGTACTGTACATTAGTACACTGCATAGTATTGTATATTATATGGTAACTCAGAACATTGTACATATGTCTATACCGAACACTGTGACCTCATTTTTCTTCTTCTAAATTACATGCTATATTATGTTATTTGATACTATCTTGTCTAGCACAGTCTCTGGAGCGTAACAGTAAGAAGCATTTTGTATGAAAGTATTCTGTACTTCTGTATGACAACTATTAAAGAACTTGAACTTGAACTTGAAGATGTATACATCAATAATATCAAAGAGATTCGAAACGTTTATGCCAGACATTATAGATGAAGATCAAACTGGATTCATTAAAGGGAGACAGACACAGGACAACGTGAGAAAGACATTACACATAGTGGAGGAGATACAAAAACAAGGTGGTAGTGCGGTACTGATTAGCCTAGATGCAGAAAAGGCATTCGACAGTGTGAGTTGGACATTTTTATATAAGGCATTGGTGAAATTCGGGCTAAACGGGAGGGCAATGAAGATGATCAAGGCACTATATCAGGAACCGACAGCGAGAATTAAGGTGAATGGCAGCCTGACAGATAGAATCAGATTAGAGAGGGCTACCAGACAGGGATGTTGTCTCTCACCAACGCTCTTCGCCGTTTTCATAGAACCACTGGCACAACTGATCAGACAGGCCGAGGACATCAAGGGAGTAAGGATAAAGGGAACGGAATATAAACTAGGCCTATTTGCGGACGACGTGATAGTATACATGAGGCAACCAGACAAGAGCTTCCTGGCACTGATGGATCTACTGAAGGAATACGGCCACTACTCAGGATACAAACTAAACATGACAAAGACACAGACATTAGCATGGAACTTTACCCCAACGACGGAAATTAGAGAGGAGTACGGGATAAGGTGGGACATGGACAAGATTAAATACCTAGGGGTGAACATCACGAGAGGGGTGGGGAAACTGTTTGAGGCGAACTATACACAGATAAATCAGAACATCAAGAGAGACTTAGAGAGATGGACAGTAATGCCCTTGGACTTCAATTCAAGAATAGAGGTCATTAAGATGAACATACTATCAAGGTTACTATACCTGTTTCAGTCACTACCGATACAAATACCACAGAATCAATTCAGGGAGTGGGACAGACTGATATCGAGGTTCATATGGGCGGGGAGAAGACCACGGGTCAGATATAAAACACTACAACTACCAAAGGAAAAGGGAGGGATGGCAGTACCCAGCCTACAAGACTATTATTATGCAGCACAACTGAGAGCAGTGACATGCTGGTGTAAACGACAGATATGAGGCAAGATGGAAAGACATTGAAAAAGAAGGGGAGGGATACAAGGTACAGGCTCTGGTGGGGGATAGGGAACTATTCAAAGAAAAAGAGGGACTGTTAGATCCAATCACCAAGTGCACCTTGACCATATGGAACAGAGTAGTAAAAACACACAAATTGGAGAAGCAGTCAGGGGTTCTGAGATGGGTAGCACATGACAAGAGATTCAAGCCAGGGAGATTGGACCATGGATTCAGAAGGTGGGAGAGGGGGGGGGGGGGGGGGGGGGGGCAACAGCGATATGCAAAATGATAGAGAAGGGGGAAATGCAAACCCTACAAAAATTAAAGGAGAAATTTGGACTAGAAAACAGGGACCACTTCAGATATCTACAGGTTAGAGATTACTACAATAAAGAAATAAGAGGAGACAAGGACAAAGAACAGAATGGAATAATCTAGATGATAGTGTGGGCATACAAAGGGGGGAAAGGAAGGGTAATTTCAGCACTGTACCAGGCTATAATGAACAGCAAGGGACACACAACCGATTATATAAGGGAGAAATGGGAGAGAGAATTAGAGATAGAAATAACAGAGAAGGAATGCGGTAGCATATGCGAGGTACAGCACTCAACAACAGGATCAAGGGTATGGAAAGAATTTGGATGGAAAAACATAATCAGATTCTTTATAACCCCAGAGTTGAAGGGAAAGTATGCACCAACACAAAGGACATGCTGGAGGATGTGTGGGAAGGAGGGGGCAAATCACACACACATATTCTGGGGATGTCAGAAGCTGAAGGGGTATTGGGAGGAGATAGGGGAGGCAATGATCAGAATATTAGGATACGGGTTACCACAAACGGGACTGGTGCTTTACTTAGGGGACCTGACGCATGAGGGAATACAAGGGGGGGACAAGTATTTAATAAAGATAATGTTGATATCGGCCAGAAAAGCAATAACGAGACTGTGGTACAAAGAAGATCCACCGACAATAGCACAATGGGTAGGAATAGTAGAGGAGATACAGGATATGGAGAGGATAACACACATGCTGAGGCTACAGGAAGAGAAATTTGGGGAAAGATGGGGAAAGGGGGAGGATTATAAGGGGAACGAAAACGACATCACAGAGGAAGAAACAAATGCAACACAAGAGGGCGAAGGGTAAAGGAGGAAAGAGGTTCAAGGAGGGTCTCTGAACCCATGTCGCACATTTTTGCTTTAGTTAGTATTTTCTATTTATTTTTTATTTTTTTATTGATCTTTTTCCCCCTCCATTTTCCTCCGATTTTCTCCCATCCCAATGTTAGTCGTATGCCAATTCCCAATCCCCTTCCTGGTCGCTGCGCACTTACCCCCCACAGTCAGATCATCTGGGAGAGTGGAGGCTATCACGTGCATCCTCCGACACACGTCCAGCCAATCAACCGCTTCTTTTCACCTGGCAGCGCGGATCCTCCCTGAGAGGGCGTAGCGTGTGGAAGGATCACACTATCCGACTCAGGTCCTATCCGCGCTTAGCAGGTGCTCCGACCGAACTGTAGGAGTCGCTGTTTACAACGACCCGGACCCACCCCGCCAGCTTCTCCCACCCTCTAATACAGCCAATTGTATTAGTGTGAACGGCCAGCCAAGCTGGTGACAACCCCGGAGCTGTGACAGGCGAATCCAGCTCACAGCTCCGGGGTTGGTGACGAACGCAATCTCCGCTACGCCACCTAACCGCCCTAGTATTTTCTATTTCTATTATTTGGGTATGACAATTGTTTTATGTTTTTTCAATTTATTATTTATGTCTGTGGAACTTTTGCTTAAGTCGGTATTTTTTATTTCTGTTTTTGGGTATTAAAATATTTTCTTTATTGTTTATGTCTGTTTAACGGTGTTGTACATTATGTCTATGTATTATGTACCTGGAAGACCGACTGATATGAAAAAAATATTCAAAGATGATGTTGTTTGTATGCTTGTAATCCAAAAATGCAAATAAAAATTGAGTTTAAAAAAAGAAAAGAGGACATGTCCGGGCAAAAGAGGACATTTGGTCACCCTAAAGTTAGATGTTATGTATGATTGCATGTAACTGTCTAACTGTTTCCACAAGAGGGCGCTATAGGCGTAGCTATTGTAGCTGACGCCAGGTGAGAAGTATAAAAGGAGATGTTACCTCCCCCTTCACTCTCTTCCTCCATCGCTCTCACAAGAGAAGGACTCATGTGTACTGTTGGGTGCAATGTGAAATAAACCACGCCAAAGGCTAAAGAGAACCCTTGTCGTCATGACCATATTATTGTCGCTCCATAGCTGACTCTGTCAACAGGTTATGGGCCCAGATCACGCAGGGGCGAAATAATAAGGGTAGCAAGTTTAGCTGAAGTATAGGCTAGTTTAGCACCGGGAGCACCGCGTGGCTAAAGCTAAGCTAACGGGAGCTAAAGCTACGCCTACCATCAAAAAGGGATGGAGACTGTAACTGAGGGGTACAATTCCCTGACTGTATTGAGAGTATGGTATCATTAAACCACTACTTAGTTATGTACTTTAATTACTGGCCATACAGTACATGATATATCTGGTGAACACCCACACAAGAATACGGCAATGACACATAAAGTTCTAGTTAGAGGGATTTATTATTATTAGAGCAAGCAACGGTAGGTTACAGATTGAGAATTATACTTGCGCTTGTAAGGCGAAGAACACTTAAAGTAGGTCAAGAGCGTAAATCCATGAGAATAGTAAGATGGGTATAACTGACGCCACCTGTAGCATAGCAATTACATAAGGCACACTAGTAGTCAGCTGGAGACACTGGGGGGTTCCCTCCGGTTGTAAGCCGGCAGGGTAGAGGAATGTTCGGGTGCAAAGTCTGGGTCAACGCGGAATAACGAGGCTCCAGATACAGGAGCCAGTGCAGTACTCCCTTGGTCCGCAGACAAAGCAACAGCTATAATCCAGTATGCCCGACAGCATGGATGAAAGCTAGCCAGCCTCTGGTCCTAGAGGCGGGCTCGAGGGTGCTCCTCACAGGGGTAGATCCCACACGATAGTGGGGTAGACGGTTCTCTGCTCCAGCAGTCACGGTACCAAAGCAATATAATCCAGCCAGTAAAGGCTCTGCATTCGCCTGTGTAGGTTCTCCGGTGTACATATCCAACGGTTCTCGTCTAGGACTCCTCGGGTGGTGGCACGAGTTTAGGCCGCCCAGCCTGGATAAGTGCACTAGCTATAGGTACGACGAACCGGTGGTAATGCTGGTCACTGAAGAACGGTAGCCGCACGATACACTATAAATGATAGACTATTACTTCACATTAGAATAAGTCGAACTCAACGATACTGCGTTAAACTCTGACACTTTAGCTATATATTCGCACGCGGTTCTCAAGGCTCTATTCAGGGGCAAAGAGGCCCACTTCACGGCATGTTGTCTCGTGGTGAAGGCTTCAACGTTTAGGATAAGAACCACTGCTGTATCCACCTGCGACGTATTTATACGTAAGGTGAATAATCTAGTGCCAACCTCAGTTCTGTCTCGTATTACTGCGCAAACCTGGACATGTTGAGACATGCCTTGGCGTTGCCTTTGAACTTGCCATTGGGGGTATGGCCGTTGGCGCCTAGGGGTCGCTGTCCAATAGGAGAACGAATATTATGGTCTGGTTTGTACCCAGGTAAAGGGATATTCCGTGTATATATACAAAGAATATACAAGGGATATCAAACGATATACAAATCTTATACAAGGGATCTCAAGCAATAAATATATATATTCGGTTTAATCTGACCCTTTGTAACAGAGACCAAAGGAAGGAGCAAATGGCCCTCATTCAATGGAAGAGCAGAGGACTATGAGCTCTGGGAAGAGCGAATGCTGTGCTGCATGCACGGTGTGGGACTGAAGACAACGATCTTGACGGCCCCCACGGGAGAAGTAACGGCGGCCGCGCGAGCCCTGGACACCAAGCAAAATGCAGACGCATACTGCGAGTTAGCACCACTGCTAGACGACACAAGCTTTGGGCTGATATTCCGCGACACTAAGGACAAAGGCTGAGAGAGCCTGAAAGTGTTGAGAGAACATTATATCGGATGGGGAAGACCCCGAATCGTATCCCTCTACATCAGGGAGGGGCAACTGGCGGCCCGCGGGCCGCATGCAGCCCTCACCGACACGCCATGCGGCCCAAGGCCAATATATTAAAAAAAAGAAAAAAAAACTATTAGAATTTTTATTTTTTATTTTTTTGCATTCGACTAAGAGGTTGGCAGTCGACTATGGCTCCTTTCGATCTATTAGTCGACTATTCGACTAATAGGGGTCAGCCCTAGTGTGGACATATTCAACACTGTTGAAAGTGCCGTGCAGCAATATGGGGGGTTTGATCAACTGTCCGCTGTTGTTACCGATTGAGCACCCGCAATGAAAGGAAAACACACAGGATTCGCCGGGCTTCTAAGGCAGAGTGGCGTTGAGTGTCCTGCAGCATTGGAGGGCAGCAGACCCAAAGGAAGAGACTGATCGTGGACACAGGTGCGTCGTCCCACGTCATCAACGACAAGAATCGATTCAAGAACTTTGACAACACCTTCGAGAGACACAGCATGGAGCTGGCAGACGGGAAGCGCACTTACGGGTTGGCGCAAGGGAGAGGAGACGCACAGGTATGCCTCATAGACAGTGAGGGGCGCCGGTGTACAGTGCCATTAAAGAACGCTCTCTACATACCCTCGTTCCCACAATAACTATTCTCTGTAAAATCTGCTACTGCGAACAGTGCCAAAGTGTTCTTCAATGAAGGTAAAGATGTTCTTGTAGAGCCTGACGGTACGCGATTTAACATAGAGGTGTACAAGAGAATGTATTATCTACAAACAGAGTGTAATGATGACGATAAGTGTAATAATAATGATATATGTAATGTGACTGTCAGTCACGATATTCAGACATGGCATGAGATCATGGGTCATTGTAATTACGAGGATTTACTGAAACTGCAAGCAGTGACAGAAGGCATGCACATTAAAGGTGAAAAGCGTAGACCTGACAAAGAATGTGAAGTGTGCATAAAGGGGAAGTTCACTCAATCGAGAAACAGAAGTCCCACAGAAAAAGTAAAGGTACCACTTGCGCTAGTTAACACAGATCTAGCCGGTCGAGTAAGCAACGAGTCCATAGGTGGCTTTAAATATGTACAGTCTTTTACAGATGTGTGTACAGGGGCAGTGTTTGTTTATTTTCTCAAAGCAAAGAGTGACACACTCCAGGTTACGGAGAAATTCCTTGCAGATGTAGCCCCTTATGGCAACATAAGATGCTTGAGGTCCAACAACGGAACCGAGTTCACAAATAGAGAGTTCCAATCACTGTTGAGAAGGAACAAGATAAGACACGAGACATCATGTCCGTACTCCCCGCACCAGAACGGGGTGGCAGAGAGGGAAGGACGTACTCTTTTCAAAATGGCTAGGTGTAAGCTAATAGCTGGTAACTTACCTAAGAGTCTATGGCGTTATGCGGTACTAGAAGCCACTTACACCAGAAACAGGTGTTTTAATAAGCACATGGGCACCACCCCGTATACAGCACTGACAGGAAAGAAGTGTAATCTAGCTAGAATGCACAAATTTGGATCAGTGTGTTATGCTTACCAGCAGGACAGAAGAAAGCTCGAGTCCAGATGTGAAAAAGGACTCTTTGTAGGGCACGACAAAGGAAGCCCCGCTTTTCTAGTCTATTATCCCGGTAAAGGGAAAGTGCAAAAACACAGGCTAGTCAAATTTGTCACAAAGACAACATGTGAGAACAAGACACAGACAGAGGAGCCAGAGCTGGACTCCAGAGTAAGGTGTGAAGAAACAGAGACACCTCAGCCTAGTGTACTTAGCACAGTTGTGCAGGCAGACAGTCAGTAACCCCCAGAGGATGATGACGAGGAGCACCCGAGGGTGACGTCACGTGCCTCATGCAGTGGGAGGTATCCCTCACGGGAACACAAACCCCCAAAGTATCTGAAAGACTATGCCCGGAGAGAAAGTGACAAGGATGACAGTACACTTACCACCATTGATTACTGCTACAGAGTAGTGAGTGGAGTACCTCAGACCTTTAAAGAGGCGATGGTGTCCCCACAGAGGAGCACTGGATTACAGCAAAACATGTTTTTCGTTATCTCAAAGGTACAGCAGATAAACAGCTTTGTTTCAGAAAGAGCAGCGAGGGCTTAGGGCTTAAAGCCTACAGTGATGCAGATTGGGCGGCAGACGCCACAGACAGAAGAAGTACCACAGGGTATTGTGTGAGTTTGAACACAGACAGCTCACTGGTTTCGTGGAAAACAAAGAAACAGCCCACAGTGGCACTGTCAACTTGTGAAGCCGAATACATTGCCCTAGCTATGACAATACAGGACTGTATTTATCTAGAACAACTGCTCGAAGGAATGGATACCTATGTATATAAGAAAACTGTTGTTTATGAAGACAACCAGGGAACCATTGTAATTGCTAGAAACCCTGTGTGCCGACAGAGGTGTAAACATGTGGATATAAAATATCATTTCATCAGATCTGTCATCAGGGAAGAAAGGATGACACTTGTTTATTGTCCTACAGACGACATGGTAGCAGACGCTATGACAAAGCCTGTCTCCAAACTGAAATTGAGAAGATTAGCAGAGGTCATGTTTGGTGTGTAAATATTGCCTGTTATGTAATATTGACTGCCATATTCTTTTTGATGTTCTGAACTGTATTATTTTCTTTGAAAGTGTGAGGATAGGGGTTCTTGCGGAGCCCAATAGCGAACACAGGAGAGAGAATGGAGCGGTTTAGGGTGTTTTAATTGTTTCCCCCAAGCAGACAAGAATCACATGCAGGAATGTACAACAGACGGGGATGAATGTTCTTGGGGGGTAGCACAGGTGCACTCCTTGTGCAGTACGAGAGAATGTTATTTGAACAGGTGCACTCCTTGTGCAGTGCGGGAGGATGGTCTTGAAGCAGATGCACTCTTTGTGCAATGTGGGAGAACGTGGACACCGGCTGTGTCAGGGGTGAGAGCAGGAACTCCGTAGTCCAGCACCAGGGGTCCAGACGGGCACGCTGGAACGGAATCCTTGGGCACAAGAGAGGGAGGTTAGAACAGGGAATAACAACAAGAGCGGGTTAGCAGGGCTTCAGGTTGAGACGTCGTACCTGGGAAGGCAGTTTAACACTGCGACACTGGATGACAGAATCTGCCAGGTGATATAGGACCCGCCTGATGAGGTAATCCCTTGCAGCAGCGCTGATTGATCCTCATCTGGCAAGCTCGAGCCCCGATCGTGACAGAAAGATGTTTTTGGAAAAGTTGTACAGTATACAAGACAACCATAAGTGGGAGTGTTGAAGTTAGATGTTATGTATGATTGCTGTCTAACTGTTTCCACAAGAGGGTGCTATAGGCATAGCTATTGTAGCTGACACCAGGTGAGAAGTATAAAAGGAGATGTTACCTCCCCCTTCACTCTCTTCCTCCGTCGCTCTCACAAGAGAAGGACTCATGTGTACTGTTGGGTGCAATGTGAAATAAACCACGCCAAAGGCTAAAGCGAAACATTGTCGTCATGACCATATTATTGTCGCTCCATAGCTGACTCTGTCAACACTTAGCTATGTGGAAAAATGATGTTTTTGTGACCTTGTTGATGTGTGATTTAAAGCTTAGGTCTGAGTCTATTATAACACCAAGACTTGTAACTTCGGGTTTGATCCAAGGAGTTACATTACAGTGGAAACTTGAGTGAGTTGGTGAGGAAGATTAGGTCGTCTGGTTGGGAGTACAGAAAGCGTTGCATTATCCAACAATGGTTTGTGTTTGCGCATATCCAAATTGGTTACTTTAAACTTTATTAAGAAGCTTGGTTGTGGACATGGCAACAAATCCTCTACAGCCAACCTCAACGGGAAGGACCTGGGCACGCCAGCCGTGTTGTTCTGCCTCGGCTGCTATGTCTGAGTACTTCAGTTGTTTACGTTCATATGCTTCACCAACTGCAGCCTCCCATGGTACAGTTAGTTCCACAATGAATACAGACTTCTGGGAGGTTGACCACAATTGATTGATTGAATTGATTGAAAACTTTATTAACAGATTGCAGAATGGGTACAGTACAGTACAGTTCAATACATACAATTGTTAAGGGGATGCAGACCAGAGAAAGACTTTCATCTTGTTTACATCAGGGACCCCCATTTTCAATTCATCATAACATATATGACATACACGACATACAGATAGACAGTACTGCTACATCTATACATTTATGACATACCAGATTTGCAAATACAGTACTGTTTGTGATACAAAAAGAGTCCAGAAAAGAGAGTATATACATTTGACGTAGAAACTGTACATTGGAGGAGGTTGGGTAGGTGGGGTGGGGTTGAGTGGGTGGGGGGGGGGGGGGTTGGGTTGGGTAGGAGGGGTGGGTGGGTGGGGGACACTGTACAACTGTACAAGCAAAACCGTACATTGGAATATTGACAAAACCATACTTGGTCATTTACTGTACATTGGAGGGGGTTGGGTTAGGACATTTACAGGGGCCAGTTTCGAATTGCAGTCTCCCGTAGGTGTTCTTTGAGAGTGGTTTTGAAAGTGGGTAGTGATTCACATTCCTTTACAGCTTTGGGTAGGGCGTTCCACATTGATGTGGCATAATTGCGAAACATGTTTATTCCTTTGTTTGAGCCGAATCTGGGTTTAACATGATTCGTGGAGCTCCCTGATCGTGGTATTCACTGACCTTTGGGAAGTATTTTGACATGTACATGCAGGGCCGCCTGGGAGAAATGCGAGGCCCTGTGCGAGATTTAACGCGAGCCCCCCCCCCCCCCCCCCCCCCCCAAGGTAAAAAAAAAAATAAAAAAAATTATATATATATATATATATATATATATATATATTTTTTTTTTTATACAGTCAACATATTCTTAAATAATAGCGCTGCCCGAGGCGGGGCATGATACAGTCAACATATAGCAAAAGAGAGAGCGAGAGAGAGCTCCCGTTCTACAGTCAATATACAGTGTACAGAGAGAGAGAGAGAGAGAGAAACATTGGAAAGAAATTGAAATGCTATTTGGCCCTAAACAGAGAGTACACAGTGGCAGAATACCTGAGCACTGTGACTGAAGATCCTTGAGCACAGCCTAGCCATCGAGAAAGGCCGCCATAGGCAGACTGTGTGTGTTAGAAAGAGAGAGAGAGAGAGAGAGAGAACATGTGTGTTTGTCATGTGTGTGTGTGTTAGAGAGAGACTATAGCATGTATGAGAGATTCAAAAGGACAAAGATCAACACTTAAATCCAACAAGAAGAGGGTCAACAGAGAAACCAAAGCAGCAAGGAGCCAATGGCCGACATCAGCTAAATAGGCTAGCCAGGTACTGTGACACCAGGCCACGTGACACACAGCGTTGGCCAACGGCCCAACACTACCCAAGCTACACAAACGACCATTCACACACAGCACATGTCGTATCTCCAAATGTTGTGAAGTAGCATATGTTTTGCCTGGAAAAAAACATCGTTATTAACAAAACATTCGGGAGGGGAAGGAAGGAAGAGTGGGGTAATGTCATCATGACATTTTCATTAATCCAAGTTACCTGCACGATGAACGCAGGGCGAAAGGCCGCAAGGTCTCCACGTTGACGAAAGGCCTCTCGCTGGCGGGACAAAAAGAAGCTATGGCCAGAGCCTTGTCATGGTGCAGGCCCGACTACATCTTCTGTCAAAGGGCCTGCTATTCTCAAGGCTAACTGATAGCATCAAACGAACGTTCCCAGCTGACGCTAAACAGCTAACTGGCTAACAGTTAGCTCACACAGTTAGCTACTAGTAGTATTAGCTAGTCGACCAGTTTGGCTCCAGAGAGAGAAAGAGAGATAGGGTCAGGTGACTCAGGTCCACGGCGGGTATATAATCATAAGTTGACTCACCATAACGCAGTATCAACGTGGAAGGAGACTTTCTTGGCCCCACGGTGTAATTTCGGCGTATTGCTGCCTAACAGATTTATCTGCTCACAAGTTCTCTTCTCCTTCTTTTGAAAAGACATCCACTCGCCTCGCCTCGCTAGGTTAGCTAACGCTAGTTAGCATTTAGCTAAGCTAGCTACTAGCCGACATGGCTATACCATGAAAGGCTCCGGCCATTTGTCCCGCTAGCGAGAGGCCTTTCGTCAACGTTCCTTGGTTGGTGACCGACCGACTGATAATGACCGACCTCTTTCTTCGTCTTGGCTATTGGGCATAACTAAGCATAAGCTGCACGCGCGAAAATGTCAAACGCAGCCGACTCACGCTGCCGGCGTACTACACTGTCTACACATGATGTAAGTAAAACCACTCCCTTCGTTGAAACCAATGCTGCTGCAGAACCCCAGAGGCTGAGCTCCAATAGTGAGTATGTCTGCAGCTGCAGGACTGCAGACCCAGGAACAAGTCAGACACATTCTACAAACGTGTCTAATGTGAAATATATAAGCATATAAGCAAAACTAGATTTTAGGTCTGTGATGAAAAAGGGCCTCGCGGGAAGGGGGGCCTCGCAAAAAAAAATAAAAAAAATAAAAAATAATAATAAAAAAAATTAATAAAAAATATTTTTTTTTTTTTTTTTTTTTTTGCAAGGCCCCCCTTCCTGCGAGGCCCTGTGCGACCGCACTGCTCGCACACCCCCTGAGGCGGCCCTGTGTACATGGGTACCTTGGTCGAGTAGTGTATCTTGTAGACCAGGCCCATTGCAAGTTGCTGTACTCTGTCGTCTACTCTAAGCCATCCTAGGTTGTCAAAGTGGGCAGGGGTGAGGTGGGTTCTAGGAGTAAGGTCAAGCAGTAGTCTGACCAGTTTGTTTTGAGATGTTTGTAATTTTGTTTTTAGCGCCTTTGAGGTGCTTTGGTACCATGAGGTGCAAGCATAGTCGTAGTACCCTTGAATGAGTGCTCCTGCCAGAGTCTTCAGGGTATTCTTGTTTACCAGGGAGGAGATCCGGTACAAGAATCGAGTTCGTTGGTTGACTTTTTTTTATTACATTGGATGCCATTTTGTCACAGGAAAGATTTGCCTCTAGGATGGAACCCAGGTAGGTAATTTCTTCTTTCCTTGTGACAATATTGTCACCCACTGTAACTGAGAAGCCGTCGGTCTTGCTGAGTTTGTTATTTGAACCGAAGAGAATGGACTCTGTTTTGCCCATGTGTAATGATAGTTGCATTCACAAGCTGACGACATGTCATTTGCATAAATTAGGAACAGTAGCGGTCCTAGTATGCTTCCTTGTGGAATACCACAGCTCACTGTGAGGGGGGGGGATAGGGTACCGTTTACCTCCACCATCTGTTCTCTCCCCTCCATAGTCTATTTGCCAACACAATGAACCCGGAAATTTTGGAACCACCAAACTTTTATGATAGATATGGATAGTATGGGTCACCAGCACTTAGAAACTGCCGGATGCTAAGTTTTACATGTTGGGCAACTTTTTTTATTTGCATAATTAGTACATTTGCATAATCACCTAAATGGACAAATCTCGGAAACTACTTGATCAATTTCAACAATGTTGGAGTGGTTTTGGGTGTTATTCGGGATGCTGAATCCATTTATGATACTCAAGAGTTTCGGAATTGCAATATTTACTGGAATTTACCAAATTTCAATTTCAAGAGAAATTCTGCTGAATAATATTATGGGGAAACTTACTCCTTGCTAACAAGTCTTGGTTATCATAGACTCAGGTCTACTGTAAGCTTTAAGTCCCACATTAACAAGGTGACAAAAACATAATTCTTCCACCTTAGAAACAAAGCTAAAGTACAACCATTTATAAATCAAAAGGATGCTGAAAAACAGATCCATGCCTTTATTCCAAGCCGACTGAAGAAAATACTTCAGCTTATTCAACTCTCAGCTAGGCTATTACACTGGTTTCCGGTAACATTTAGAATAGATTTGAAGGTCCTCCTCCTTATGTACAAAGCCCTAAATGGAACCAGACCAAGCTATATTGGCAATTTTCTTGTCAACTACATGGCCCCAAGAACACTACGATCATCTACTTCTATCATCTTGTATTTTTATTTTCTGCATTGCATTTATTCTGTCTATTTTATGCTCATGTGATGTATTCTAGTGTATTTTCTGCTGTGAAGCACTTTGGGCTGCAATTCTTGTATGGAATTTGTACAAATAACGTTTATTATGATTATTACCATCCTTAGAGTTATTTGCTACCTCTATCTAGCAGGCTAAAATTATTTGAAATGGTTTTGTTAACCCTCCTGTTATCCTCAAATTGACTTTACACTCTTTATCCTTCGGGACATTTTGACCCCAGCAGTTTAAACCTCCAGAAAATGATCATAATCAAAAGTGTTACCCAAATGTATGTTTCAGGTGCTTCATGTTATTTTGTTGATTACCTAAATAACCATTTAAATAGAACATTACCCCTACTCCCCCACACCCACCCAATTATACATACATAATATATATTATGTTGTTCAAGTGGGGAGTGGGACCATGATAACTTTCCGTTTTTGGAAAGTAACGTGTCTGCTTGTGGTTGAGAGACAACAGGAGCATCTGCACTAAGGGTCTCATTCTCATCAGAGGAGGACGCCTCATAATCAGGGTCTCAGACACATTCTCTCCCATGTCACTTTCACCGTCAAATATCTGTGACAAAACTTCACTGGCAGAACACTTTTTCTTCAAGGTAATTTTCAAATTAGAGTTTAGAAGGCTGCTATGCAAGCTATGTTTGCTCCTCCCCTATGTTGCGTAAAGTTTACGTAGTCAAAAATCACAAATAACAATACAAATACAGTCCGGGATATACATTCTAAAATATATACATTCTAAAATATACAGCCAAAAATATACAGTAAAATTTACAGTAATACAGAATTTGTTTAATGAAAATGTTTACGTGTATATGTAAAAATAAGAAGTAAAAAGTCCAGAAGATTACCAGAGTTTGTACTGTCACTCTGTGGTGAGGCAGTGAGGCACAGTGATGCGTTGTATACTCTGATGGTTGTTGGAATTAAGGACTTCCTGTGCCGTTCAGTGTTGCATCTAGGGAGTCTTAGTCTAACACTGAACATGCTCCTTCTATCAGCCAAGTCTGTGTATAGCGTGTGGGAGGGGTTGTCCATGATGGCGTGGAGCTTAGCAAGGCTCTTCCTCTCTGACAGAGGAAGAGTCTAGCTCCACTCCCACCATGTTACTGGCCTTCCTGACCAGCTTATTTGTCACATATAAGGTACATGTACATTACAGTGAAATGCTTGGTTCTGTATGAGCCCCCTGAGATTGTGCTTCAGACAGTAAAAAAGTTAAAAAAATAAAGACCAAACACTATACAAAATAATACAAACTAGAACAAGTACACAATGCAAACAAATGCAAAGATGAGTTAGAGAGGTAGTGCAAATCTTTTACTAATAAATAGATACAATATGGTGTAGTGTTAAAAAGTGTTTAAATTGAATGTTAAAGGTGAGTGTTATTCCATACACATGGAATATGTATCTCGATACGATAGAGAGCACACATTGTGAAAACAAAGAACAATTTACCGCCTAATAGAGGCCTTGCACAGAGTGTTTAGATTTACCCACAAGGTGCAAAACCATTGCAAACCAAGAATTTGATAACTAGGCCTATAGATGGGTTTCTCGTCCACGTCAGCAAGGAGGCCGAAAGGAACGTAATAATCCTGGTCAGAACAATGGGGCAGACTGTATAGAGGCTACTTTGTAGGACATGACCTTGAGAACATTTGAAACTGTTTGGGTAGAGATTTCACACAGAACAACCAGGAATGAGGAAGATACCAGTTTACCATTGTATCTCTTTGTTCCTGGATTGTAGCCAGCTCTTCATAACAACTCATCAACAATTAATAGTCTTCCGGGATTCTGAAATCGGGGAGGAGATAGCCGGGGGAGCAAATGAATGAATGTGGATGAGAGCCGTGATGTAAGTCATTGCAGCTACGGCTGTGGGGGTGCTGGAGACATGATCGAAAAGACTTGTATGCGCCTGAATCTCCTGAACACGGCGCGACCCATTCCTAATCGATCAGAACTAAATCGGCCGAGAAAAAGCCAATTTTTAAGCACCTATTCCCCATGCACATGCGCAGATTGCCCACGGATTGTGACGCCACGCACACCCGCCCTGGACTGTTCCATCAGAGAGGGAGCTTCGGTGGTAGTGTGAGTGGCTACAGACCAATGCACTTAAATATAAACATTAGTCTACCTGGAGACTCAATGAGATAATTGTAGATGTCGCCATAAGATGGGTCTGGCCATTTAGTGGGATCATTGTTTCATTATCCTGTTCGGCTGAAAGGACACTGGCCACCGAAGCTCGCCCCTCTGATGGAACAGTCCAGGGCGGGTGTGCGTGGCGTCACAATCCGTGGGCAATCTGCGCATGTGCATGGGGAATAGGTGCTTAAAAATGGGCTTTTTTTTGGCCGATTTAGTTCTGATCAATTAGGAATGCAACCACTTACATCACAGCTCTCATCCACATTCATTAATTTGCTCCCCCCACAATCTCCACCCCGATTTCAATGTAACGCGGAAGTGTAGTGGTCTATTAGGCGCTCTACAAATTAAAGTTATTATTATTATCATTCTGTTTACAATTGAACATTCCATGAAAATTATCTATAAATTCTGCATCTTCTGAAACATTTATAAACAGAAAATTCATAAAAAATGTTACCAAAATTTGTTAAATTCCAGTAAATATTGCAATTTTGAAACTTTTTTCTTCTCTTAAGTATCATAACTGGATTCAGCATCCCGAATAACCCCCAAAACAACTCCAACGGGTGCTCCAGTAGCACACCATGTTACCGCGCTGCATCGCGGGACTCCGTGCTGCGTCACGGATCTGGTTGACTCCGAGTTCGATTCCCGGACTCGCCGTCATTTGCTGAATGTCTCCCCCTGCTCTCTCTCCCGTTTCACCCTACAACTGTCGGTCATGCTTGACCAGAAAAGCGATAAACGCTAAAAAATAAAGTTAAAAAAAAAAAAAAAAAAACTCCAACATTGTTGAAATTGATCAAGTAGTTTCTGAGATTTGGCCATTTAGGCGATTATGCAAATGGAGCTAATGGAGGGCACTCAGTTTTTTGAGTACCTCATCTGTTGTTACCATTTCCAGTTTTAAGTCGTCTTTGTGGACCCCTAGGTTCTTGTAGTATGCTACTATGTGTTCTACCCCATAATGCCCTGAGTGGGAGGGTAGTTTGTTTACCAGTGTTGTGGCTATGTTTGTGAAGAAAATGTTTAAGTAATTGGCTACATCCAGCTTGTCTGTGATGAGCGTGTTGTCCGTCTTTATGTTTATGTTTGAGAATCTTACTGCAGCCTAGTTGATTATTGAGTAATTTCCAAAGTTCACATGGTTTGTTTTTGTTTTCCTCAGTTTTGTCATTGATGAATTCTTTTATTTTTTTCAGTTTTGATCATGGAGTTTACGTCATTTCTTAGTCTGTTTCTTTCCAGTTTGAGTTCAGTCACGTGGGCTTGGAGTTCACTGCTCATGCTTTTGGTAAGCTTTGACTGACTTTTACGAAACTCAGAGCATTTTTTGTCTCTGGTTTTCATAGCGGCCAGTATTTCAGTGTGCATCCACGGCTCAGCACGATCTTTTACCCTGGTGGTTCTTAGGGGGGCCATGTTGTTTAGTATTGTTGAAAATTTGGTTTTGAAACCAAGCCATGTTTCTTCAACCAGTGTACCATTGAGCTCATCTGACCAGTCCAGGCTCTCCAGTTCAAGGTTAAAGGCCTCGCTAGAGTAGGTTTTGAGGTCTCTAGATGTGACTGTTTTGTGACAGCCAGCCTTTTGTTTTAGCTTTTTGCGGGTACAGAATATCATATAATGATCACTTAACCCGCATGCTATAACCCCTTTATTGGAGATCTTGGACTTGTCAGAGGTCAGGATAAGGTCAATGGTAGTCTGAGTTGACTCACATACACGTGTGGGTTGGGTGATTAGCTGGCTAAGGCCGTGCAGATCACAAAACCTATTGAAGGATTTGAAGACAGGTGCATCTTTTTGTTGCATATCCGTGTTCCAATCCCCAATAAGAATCTTTTCTGCATCCTCAGCTCCAGCTAAGCACACATCCAACACATCATAAAAGCCATTTTGGTCTGGCGGTCTGTAAATTGTGCCGACTAGAACAGATAGCCCTTTCAAATAGAATTTCCACCCATACAGTTTCAATAGCCTCATGATCTAGGTCCGTACGGTTAATGAATTTGGTGTCATTATGAATGTACATACAGTGTGATTCTTTATCGTGTCATGGTTCATCTGCTAGTGTCTGTGTAGATTTCATCTCGATGCCCGGGTGGCAAAATTCCGTGGGGGGGGGGGGGGGGGGGGGGGCAGGGGGATGTGTTGATTCCATCACGCCGGCTCCCTGTGGTGATGTCTCGCTGACCGGGTGGCTTTCGATGGGGGAAGGGCAGGGTCCTTTGGCTCCGGTAGTTTGCTGTGTTAGCCTGCCGGCTACCTGCATCACCGTCGAGTTGATTAGCCCCGGTACCTTCTCTCCCGTCTCGTCCTCCCGTGTGTTCCTCTGTGGCGGCGTCGGATGTGTTGAATGCGCCGGCGTCGGGTGGAATGTATGCACCCGAAGCCATCGTTGCATCTTGTAGCGCCAGACCCAGTCGTCGCGTCTGGGTTCGCGTTTTGACGGGGGTCCTCCTAACGTGGCTGGGTCCGGGGTTTAGCTGCACGTCTCCCGAGAGTAGCAGGATAAGGGACAAAAAAGTATTTCGGTCCCTTCTGCCAGTCGGGGGCCTGTTCTTTTTTTCCGGATTAGCCGTTAATGTTGCGTGAATGGTCTCTGTCCCCACGGCCAGGTGCTTATGCTCCGTGCCGTTTTGAAAATAGAAGTCGCTGTGGACCTCCTTTTCCATTTTTGTTCTTCTCTCCTCTTCTGTCTGGTTAAGCTTCATCGTAGAGTAGAGGTACGAATCCGTTATCCAAAACATAACGAGGAGAAAATGTGCGCAAAATCTCTTTTGCTTGCTGTATTGATGAGGGCTCCGGGAGCTCAGGAATTTGCAACCGCTCATGGCTGTGCCGGATGTCATGGGGACCAGGTCCAGCCTGAGGTTAGTTGTAATGATCTCAGGCGGAAAGATGAGTTTCTGGTCTAAGTCAACCTGCATTCTCCAGTCCCGGGCAGTGTCCAGGAGGGTTGCTTCTACTCTTGCAGATGGCTTTGCTGGGAGCTGTCCTGCTCTTACAAAATAAGTGGTGTTTGAGTGTCTAGGGCATTGGGGGAGGGAGGGCATTGTTGGTAGTTCTCCTTCCTTCCAGGGTGATCGCCAGTTGTCTTAGGACCTGGTTGTGTCTCCAGGTGTAGCGCCTTTGGGATAAACTGGTTTTGCAGCCGGTGATGTGCCTCAGTGTTGCAGGGATTTGGCAAAGTGCACAAAAAGAATCTTCTCCAAACCACTGGTTTAGGTTCTTGGGCGTGGGAAGAACATCATAGGTGGCTCTGATGATGAAGCTGATTTGGCTTCCTTCCATCTCCCAAAGATCCTTCCATGTGAGCTTACGATGCTCCAGGTTTTCCCAGCTAGTCCATTGGCCCTGTTTGGACTGTGATACTGACTTTGCGTATCTGTCTGCCTCCTCTTGTTGCCGAACCTGAGCCACCACCAGCTTTCTCCTCTGGGTTGATGTTGCCTTGTGCCATGTGGGTCGACTTGTCCCAAGTCCAAAGCCACCTCTTCCATGCTGCACCTGTCCTACAATGTCTCCATGCCTGAAAGAAGAATTAGCTTGCTGTACGGCCTCAGATGGGATCCATTTCCTCCCAGTTGTCTGGGAGCAGCCGCTCGGATCACTTCATCTTGAGACTCGGTCAGGGTCATGTTCAGCCTCACTTTGGTGCATTTAAACTCTTCTATGAGGCTAGAGACAGGCAATTCCAGGGCCCCGTGTCCATACAAGCCGATGTTGCTGAGGCAACGCGGGAGGCCAAGCCACTTCTTGATGTATGAACTGACTGTCCTCTCCAGCTTCTCGACTTTAGTCATGGGGATCTCGTAGACCGTCTTGTCTATGCTGACAAGGCCTTTGATGGTTTCTTCCCTCAGCTGATCATTCTGAGTCATCGCCCTAGGCAGTTCTGACACCAAAGGAAGGGTGTATCCTTGATGTGCTATGCTCAACACTGAACTTGTTAGTAGGGGTCATACTGTTCAGATATGATACAAATTCCTGTAGTCTGTTTAAACGTTTCTGAGACTCATGTACAAAATAAATGTATGTGAACTTTGGAGAGAGGATCTATCATCACACAAGTTGTCCCGACACAGGTCTAGAAAAAGTTCACAATGTGGATGACAGGCAGCCTAGAAATCATTGTGTCTGTAAAGAATCGTTCATGTGTCTGTGCTGCTACCAATTTAGGGCATTGTTAGGAAACACTGGGACATTCTATCTGCAGATCCCGTTTTGTGAAAGTGTGTTCTCTAATCCCCCTCTCTTTTCTCACTACAGAGCTAGGAATTTACAGTAAGAGGTTGTCTCTTTTAACCCTTTCACTACCACACTACCAAATGGTTAACCCTTTCACTGCGACAATACAGAAGGTTAACCCTTTCACTGCCACACAACAAAGGGTTAACCCTTTCACAACCACACTACAGGAGGTTAACCCTTTCACTACCACACTGTGTGGTAGTGAAATGGTTAACCTTTTGTTTTAAATCTTTTTATTTTCATGAGGTTTCACATTCAATCGACAGATCTACAGAATGTTCAGTGTCACTCTCATGAACAATTTTCACTGTGCTCCACACTCAATCCATTCTCCCATCTCTCACTCACGCATGCACACACTGGGACATACACACACGCACATGCGCACACACGCGCATACAGGCATACACACACACAGGCACACAGGCACACACACGCACGCACACACGCCCACGCACAGGTAGACACGCACACACACACGCACACAAATAAACAAATAAACAAACAAACAAAAAAGACAATAAATAAATCATAAGTAAATAAGTAATAAGAAATAAAAGTGCAAATGTCTGTATTGTAAACAGTGACAGGTTATAGCACCCGGTTGTTAACCCGGGTTAACCTTCTGTAGTGTGGTAGTGAAAGGGTTAAATACACCTCCATCCAACCTGTTCCTGTCCACAGGTGTGTGAATGGGATGACTGACTGGTTTCTTTCCTTCCGTCGCAACTGCACGACATGTTAGAACTCCAAGAGAACAAGCACTTTCACCAGTGGTAAGACTAAGACTCCCAAGATACAACACTGGAAGGCACAGGAAGTCCTTCATTCCGACAGCCATCAGACTTTATAACGCATCAATGTGCCTCACTGCATCACTGAGCACAGGGTGACAGTTCCTGGACCTTTACTTTTAAATTGACATTTTAAAATCTTTACACTTAGTTAGTACTGTACATTTTACTGTATATTTCTGTATATTTTTGGCTGTATGTTTTATATTTTAGAATGTATATACATATCAGAACTTATATCCCGGACCATATTTTATTCTTTATTCTTATTTGTATTCGTATTCGGGACTTTTGTTTTTGAATACCTAAATGTTTACTGTTGACTGTTTACTGTGAGCGTTAGTGCTGATCTAAGTATTTCGATTCTATTCTATTCGTACCACGTCTAAGACGTTAGACAACGCCTTGCATGTTCATCTGTTGGAGTCATACACCTCCTCTGGTGGCCATGTGGGCTGGAACACAAACAGGCCTGTAAAGACACGCATCACGGAACACAAAGGTGTTACACGGAGAAGTTATGTTAAACCATCCGTTGTTAGACATTTTTCATTGAGTCATCCTGAGGGGGTGATGTTGATCATAGACTATAGTTTCTATATGAAAAAAACAGAAAAGAAGTTTGGCATCCAACCAGAGTGCAAATGGAACATGGAATGAAAATGCAGGGCAATAGTAATATACAATGTACAGGTTATTAAACTGGGTATAAAATATGTAAATTAGTACTACTGAGTAATAGTGCTAATCAGATGTATGTATAGAGTTGTAGTATATGTACAGTGCTATAGGTATAAATACATTATGGTAGTAAGTCGTACTGGCCAGCAAGATAACTAGTAAGGGTATAGGTAAGGGATATGTACAGATAGATAAAGATATAGTATCTACATATGTGTAAAAAGAATTATATGCAGGTACACTATCTACAGTCAGATCTGGATAGATATATATATGGTAAGAATAATATATATATATATATATATATATATATATATATATATATATATATATATATATATATATATATATATATATATATATATATATATATATATATATATATATATATATACATGGTATATACAGCATTTCTGTTACCGAGTGTGAACCCAAACGCTGGACAATGACGAGTTGAGAGAGACGAAGTGAGGATCAATAATGCTTTTACTAGCAGTGGCAACAAAAGTACAAACACGAAGCACGGAACATAAAAGGCGCAGCCGGACTGGCTCAGAGGGAAAACGTAAACAGGCTAGAAATGGACTGAGACTCGAAAAACAAAGGTGAGCGACAAAAACGAGGAATACTGGAATAACTTACTGACTGAACAAAGGGGAATTCCGCAAATGGCAGGCATAGCGAACAGGGTACACGAGAGACTGGGTAGACAGGATGCGGGAAACAAGGTACACAGGGTAAACAGAACAATGATGCAACAAGGAAGTCAGGAAGACGCAGGCAGGTATACAGATACTGATTACAACAAGCAACAGCTGGGGGGACTGACTAAAACACGACATGACCAGAATACAAGACAAGACTAAATACAGTAGATACAGACACAGGAGGCAAGGTGCTAGACTAGGCAGGGGAACATTACAGATAGCAGGAACACAGAAAGCAGACTAATGATGACAGACAACAGACTGTCCAAGAAGCATTTTGTACAAAAGTATTCTGTACTTCTGTATGACAACTATTAAAGAAACTTGAAACTTGAACTAACAAATACAGATAAACAGAGACACAGGCAAAAGGTGAACACATGTAGTAGCGACGACAGGCCGCTGGATGGCAGCAGAGGACAGTCTATGAGTCTTGGGTGGACGAGAGGAACCGATTGTAACAATTATTGTACATGCTATCATACAGAGTGATATGGGTTATATGGAGGCGTATAAGTAGGTATATAGAAGGATTATATGCAGGTATATTATATAAGAAGGCCAAGGTAAAAAATAAATGCATACACTGTAATGCCGCAGCAATTTCCTATGTGTTTAATGGCTAAATAAAGGCATCTGAACAGAACGTGGGGAGATTGTTAGGCCTTTGTGGAGGTCTGCACTCTACTGAGCACATTCTTCTAGTATATCATTGTTATAATATATAATAGTGGGTTGGTTAGAGATGATTATTTGTTTTCACTCAAATCATGCAATTACACCTTGAAAAACCAAGTGTTTTTCATGGCACTTCATTTCAGACTCCTAAGTCCACACCAGGACTATTGGCAAATCCCATTTTTCACAATATGGTACCTATACATCTTTTCATTTTTAATCACCATCAGGTTAATACAAAGCAGACCGACTGACCTTTGATCACTGAGTGGTCTGAGTGTTGCACTTCAGTCGGTTGTGACATGATGTGAGGCAAACGTTTTGACATCTCCTCCCAAACCGTAGGTCCGATTGCTACCAGATTTTCTGTGGATCATTACTGGAACAAGTAGCTCAAACTTGGTACGTGGCTTGTTGATATCTAACAGCGTTTTGAAGATATTGACCAATGAACTTCAAATGGGGCGTGGCTCAGCACATAAATAGATCAAAGTCAACAACCGTTGCACCAATCATCACAAAACGTGCACATGTCCACATAAAGTACCTGAAGCATATCCTGAACGTTTCATTCAAATTAACCACTAGGGGGCAGTACAAATGAAAACATGGGCATGGCATAACACAAATCAGACTATAAATTAAACATTTCTTGTTCAATCATTACAAAACTCATAGGATATATTTCATTACACTGTGAAGACGGACAGGAGCACTTGGATTGGTCCCTGGGCTCTGCCCCAAGCCGCAGCCCGTGTCTGCTCCCGGCTGCCCTTGCGGGGGAAGGACGACGGGATGGATCAAGCGCAGAGAAAAAATGTCATCGGCAACCATGAGTGTGTTCCTGTGTGTGGCGCCCATTGCGTGTGTGTGTGTGTGTGTTCCTGCATGACGACATTGTCAATATGTGCAATGAATAAAGACTTCTTCAAAAGTCCAGTTTATATGCGGCTAGGTGGTGCAGTGGGCAAGGCGCTCACCACCAATGCAGGAGACGCTGGGTTCGAGCCCAGCTCTCCGCATTGCTATCAAGTTTCAAGTTTCTTTAATAGTTGTCATACAGAAGTACAGAATACTTTTGTACAAAATGCTTCTTACTGTTGCGCTCCAGAGACTGTGCAAGACAAGATAAGTATGAAATAAAATAACATAGTAAAATTAGAAGTAAAAAAATGAGGTCACAGTGTTCAGTTTAGACATATGTACAATGTTCGATGCAGAATAGACGTAGTTACCATACAATATACAATACTGTGCAGTGTACTAATATACAATACTATATAGTGCAAGGCAGAAATGGAGAAATGGGACGAGGTGCAATTTAGGTACAATTCACAGTAGGTGTACGAGTTGTAGTGCAAATCCTTTATCAATAAATATAAAGTGTAAGTGTGTTTGTGTGATCTAAAGTGTGGAGAGTGGGTGCTGCAGTGTGTTGTTTGTTTGAGTGAGTGTGTGCGTGTGGGTATGTGTGCTGTGTGCATTTGATGGTTGTTGCATAGTGATTATTGTTCGTTTAGCGATTATTGTTCGTTTAGCAGCCTGATGGCCTGGGGATAGAAGCTTCTTCTGAGTCTTTCTGTGCTCGCCTTAAGACTCCGGTATCGCTTGCCTGACCGCAGCAGTTCAAAGAGGCAGTTGTTCGGGTGGCTCGAGTCCTTAATAATTCTCTTAGCCTTCCCCTTGCACCGCTTGTTGTAAATGTTCTGGAGGGTGGGAAGCCCCCCTCCAATTGTGCGTTCGGCTGAACGTGTCACTCTTTGTAGTCTGCTACGGTCTTGTGCAGTGCTATTCCCAAACCAGGAGGTGATGTTGCCGGTCAGGATGCTCTCTATTGTACATGAGTAGAAGTTCCTAAGGATCTTCTGACTGACTTGGAACTTCCTTAGGCGCCTGAGGAAGTAGAGGCGTTGTCGTGCCTTCTTCACAACACTGTCAATGTGTGTGGTCCATGTCAAGTCCTCGGATATGTGGGCTCCGAGGTACTTGAAACTGTTCACTCTCTCAACCGGTGCCCCGTCGATGCTGAGGGGGCTGTAGTCCTTGACCCCCGACCTCCTGAAGTCCACAATCATCTCTTTTGTTTTGCTGACGTTCAGGGAGAGGCAGTTCTCCTGACACCACTGTGACAGGTTCTCTACCTCTTCCAGGTAGGCCCTTTCGTCGTTGGCAGAGATCAGGCCCACCACTACTGTGTCATCAGCCAATTTGATGATGGTGTTGTTGTTCCGCTGTGCTACGCAGTCATGTGTGTACAGGGAGTAGAGGAGGGGGCTCAGAACACAGCCCTGGGGGGCCCCTATGTTGAGCGTGATGGATGAGGAGGTGCAGTTGCCGGCTCTTACCACCTGGGGTCTGCCCGTCAGGAAGTACAAGACCCACTGGCAGAGGTCATAGTTCAAGCCCAGGTCCCTGAGCTTGGCTATGAGTTTGGAGGGGACTATGGTATTGAATGCTGAGCTGTAGTCGATGAACAGCATTCTCACATAGTTCCCCTGCCTCTTGTCCAGGTGTGATGCTGCTGTGTGCAGCACATGGGCTATGGCGTCCTCCGTGGACCTGTTGGGGCGATATGCAAATTGCAGAGGGTCCAGGTTGATGGGGAGGGAGGAACAGATGTAGCCCTTCACTAGCTTCTCAAAGCACTTCATGGCTATGGAGGTGAGGGCTACAGGGCGGTAGTCGTTGAGGCAAGCGGGCGTAGATTTTTTGGGTACAGGGATGATGGTGGACTTCTTCAGACAGGTGGGGATGACAGCCTGTTCCAAGGACAGGTTGAAGATGTCAGTGAATACCGGGGCCAGTTGGTCGGCACAGACTTTTAGGACGCGGCCAGGGATGCCGTCCGGTCCTGCTGCCTTCCTGATATTCACTTTTTTAAAGATCTGTCTCACCTCATGCTCTGTTACCCTGAACACTGAGTCTCCAGCTTGGCTGGTCGTTCATACTAATACAATTGGCAGTATTAGTGGGTGGAAAGCTGATGGGTGGGGATCGGACGTTGTGGACAGCGACTCCTACAGGTCGGTTGGTGCGCTTGCGCAGCAGAATCAGGAAGCGACGGGGGCGGCGTGCCCTCCAAACGCAGACCCCCGACGCTGAGAGATCGCGCTGTGCAGGTGAAAAGATGCGACTGCTGCTTCATCGAGTACCGGAGGGGACACGTGATGCAAGGCTTCGTCCACATTGCAGCCGGCTTGTGGGAGGCATGGCCTAACAACGTTCGAGACAGGGGAGGGTAGAAAATAGAAAATGGGAGAAAAAGTAGATAAAAAAAAATGTATCCAGTTTATATTATATTATATATTATATTGAACCATGTGTGTAAAACTATTTTGAAATTGCCCAATAAAGGGCGTCACCAGTTACAAACACATGCATGGGCCTGGTACAAATTAGGCTATACATCGATACATCAATAACAGTTTGTCCAAACATCACATATTCTTAATTAAGATGTTGAAGCAGGTTTAAAACAATTACCAATAGGGGGCACTACAAATGCAATAAAGTTAGTTTGCCATAACACAAATCAGACTATAAATAAATAATTGTCCAATCCTTACAGAACTCTGGACAGGGGTTTTCACAATAACAAGACAATAACACTTCCTGTTTACTCCAGCCCTGCTTCCTGCAGGGAGATCTGCTTTCATTGGTCTACGCTGCCGCCTGGTGGAGATTCGTCACTCATTTACATTTACATTTAATCATTTAGCTGACGCTTTTATCCAAAGCGACTTACAAGTTCTGTACGACAAGTCATCAGGAAGGGCACAACTCTATCAGCTGAGTAACTATGTTCATCAAAGTGTTGAGTGCTACAGTGTAGGTTAGTATATTAGGACAAGTGCATGACAGTAAGGTTAGTTAGGGTTAGACTTTAATATAAAAAAATTAATTTCAGATAACAGTCACTCTACCGAGCACACCTTTCTAGTTAACCCTTTCACTGCCACACGACAAAAGGGTTAACCCTTTCACTGCCACACTACAGAAGGTTAACCCTTTCACTACCACACTACAGAAGGTTACCCTTTCACTACCGTCTGTAGTGTGGTAGTGAAAGGGTTAATATCATGCTTATGAATCTCTGGGTGACCTAACACTGAGAGTAATCAATATTTCCGGGACTTCATAGTCTTCAGCAGGTTTTACATCGGTTTGTTTTGTCCTAAAGTCGTAGATTGTGCCACCGGTGAACACCGCCTACCCCCTTGTTTTCCTCGCCAAGTTGCCCCCCCCCCCCCCCCCCCCCCTTGAAGAAGGCGCAGCGATGGGCTGATGACACGATACCAGTCTGATATATATGCCATGGATGAATGGGCTGGAATCAGACACTGCAGCCGAAACAGATCTGCGCTGACAGGCAGACAGACGGAACGCCAGACAGGTTACCGTACCCTCCTATAGCCCAGCAAGAACTTCCGTTCCTCCCTCAGAGACTCGATCATAGATTAGATTCAAATGTATTGTCGTTATACAGCACAATGAAATTTTTTTTGATATCCAATCAAAGAGTGCAAATGTAACAGTAAAGTGCAATACAATGTACAGGTGATTAAACTGTATGTAGTATATACAGTGATACAGGTATAAAGACACTATGGTAGTAAGTGATACTGGCCAGCAGTGTAACTAGTAAGAGTACATAAGGGATATGTACAGATATAGATATAGTATCTACAGATATATATAAAAAAAAAATAAAGAACCTTCGTACTGTCTTTTCCTATCATGCACTTTGCCACTAAATAATCTTCCTTGTCTATATTACTACCTACTATACTAATATCTCTTACTACACTCAAGACTGCAGCACTCAAGTTTCAACACTGTTTGATGAACATTGTTACTCAGCTGCCAGAGTTGTACCTTTCCTGCTGACCTGTTGTACAGAACTTGTAAGTCGCTTTGGATAAAAGCGTCAGGTAAATGACTAAATGCAAATGTGTATATATATATATATATATGTATATATATATATATATATATGTATATATATATATATATATATATATATATATATATATATATATATATATATATATATATATATATATATATATATATATATATATATATATATATATATACGGTATATCCAGCATTATTATACATGCTATCATTCAGGGTTACATGGGTTATATACAGGTGTATAAGTAGGTATATAGAAGGATTATAAGCAGGTATATTCAGACAGATATGGATATATATATGGTAAATAATGAATGTAACTGAGGGGTACAATTCCCTGACTGTATTGAGAGTATGGTATCATTAAACCACTACTTAGTTATGTACTTTAATTACTGGCCATACAGTACACGGTATATATGGTGAACACCCACACAATAATACGGCTTAACAAAGAAAGTCATATTTAGAAGTATTTATTAGCAGAGCAGCAATAGTAGGTTACAATATTGAGAATTATGAGTTGCGCTTATATGGCGAAGAACACTTAAGTAGGTCAAGAGCGTAAGTCCATGAGCATATTAAGATGGGTATAATTAATACCACCTGTAGCATGAGAATTATATAAGGCACACTCGTAGTCCGCTGGAGATACTAAGGGGGTTCCCTCCGGTTGTAAGCCAGCAGGGGAGAGGAATTGTCGGGAGCAAAAGTCTGGATCAACGAGGAATAAAGAGACTCCAGATACAGGAGACGGTGCAATAATCCTTTGGTCCGTAGACAAAGCAACAGCTATACTCCGGTATGCATGGCAGCATGGATGAAAGCTAGCCAGCCTCTGTGGGTCCTAGAGGCGGGCTCGACGGTGCTCCTCACAGGGTAGATCCCACACAGCAGTGGGGTAGACGGTTCTCTGCTCCAGCAGCCACAGTACCAAAGCAATATAATCCAGCCGGAAAAGGCTCTGCATTCGTCGGTGTAGGTTCTCCGGTGTACATATCCAACGGTTCTCGTCTAGGACTCCTCGGATGGCGGCACGAGGTTAGGCCGCCCAGCCTGGATGAGTGCACTAGCTCGGTACGACGAACCGGTGGTAATGCTGGTCACTGTAGAACGGTAGCCGCACGATACACTATACATAATAGACTATTACTTTACAATAGAATAAGTCGAACTCGACGATACAGCGTTAAACTCTGACACTTTAGCTATCAATTCGCACGCGGTTCTCAAGGCTCTATTTAGGGGCAAAAGGGGCCCACTTCACGGCACGTTGTATCGTGGTGAAGGCTTCAACGTTTTAGGATAACTCCCTGCTGTATCCACCTGCGCCGTATTTATACGTAAGGTGAATAATCTAGTGCCAACCTCAGTTCTGTCTCGTATTACTGCGCAAACCTGGGCATGTTGAGACATGTCTTAGCGGTGGCTTTGAACTCGACATTGGGGGTATGGCCGTTGGCGCCTAGGGGTCGCTGTCCAATAGGAGAACGAATATTATGGTCTGGCCTGTACCTAGGTAAAGGGATATTCCGTGTATATGTACAAAGAATATACAAGGGATATCAGACGATATACAAATATTATACAATATATCTCAAGTAATAAATATATATATTCGGTTTAATCTGACCCTTTGTAACAGCCGCCTCCTAATTAGTCCGCACCTAATTAGATAAGCAGAGACAGATTAACCGCCTTGTCCACTACTCAATGTCCGTTGTGAGGAGTAGGGCAATTCACAAAGTCAGTGGGTTATGGTCGTCATCAAGGGAATCAGGTAGCCTTGGCAACTCTATCAGCCTCGCCACGGGTCGGGTGTATGTCCGTCCCTGGACGAGCACTTCTGCCGCTCTGACCTTTCCGTCGGCACCAGTGATCACTTTGCTTACGCGGCCGGCCGGCCACATAGCTCGGGGTAGTGACTGGTCTATAATCATGACGACTGTGCCCTCCGCCAAATTGTCTCTTTCTTTTACCCATTTCTGGCGGGTCTGTAGAGACGGTAGATAGTGGAGGAGGAAACTGTTCCAAAACTTGTCAGCCAATACTTGACTGTACCTCCACATTCTTCGGCCGTTCGCTTCCTCAGGTCTGTACACTGTCTGTGGGAGCGCGGGGTCCAGCCGCCCCATCAAGAGAGTGTTGGGGGTGACTGGGTCGACATCTGCTACATCACTTGAGACGTAACCGAGGGGCTTTGAGTTCAATACTCCCTCGATCTCCGTGAGGACTGTCGTGAGGACTTCTTCCGCCACGGTCTGGGCCCCAAGCACGGCGTACAGGGCTGTCTTTATTGAACGTACTTCTCGTTCCCAGGTTCCCCCGAAGTGAGGGGCATTCGGGGGGTTAAACTGGAAATCAATCTGAGAGGGAGCGAGGTGGGTCTTAAGTTCTGGGCCCATAGCTTGGAAGCTCTCTCTCAGCTCTCTTTCTCCGCCTTTGAAGTTTGTCCCGTGATCAGACAATAATATAGACGGTTTTCCTTTCCGCGCTGTGAATCTCCGGAAGGCCATAAGGAATGAGTCCGTACTCATGGTTGGAAGGAGTTCTATGTGTATCGCTCGGGTGGTCATGCATTTGAATACAATACCCCACCTCTTCTCCGTCCCTCTTCCTTTCTTCACATACAGCGGGCCGAAGCAGTCCATACCGGTGGAGTGAAAGGGCTTGTCGCCGAGTCGGAGGCGATAAGGGGGTAGGTCAGCCATCCTGGGTATACTGGGCTGTGCTCGCCACTTGCGACAGTCTAGACAGGTCCGCTGGAAGCGTCGTACTGCTTCTCTTCCTTGCAGTATCCAATAGCGACGTCTGATCTCAGCGAAGACTCTCTCTGCCCCAGCGTGGTGCACGTCCTCGTCATATTTCTTTATGATGAGCTCTGTGACCTTGTGTCGGCTGTTGAGAACTATCGGGAACTTGACGTCATCCGTTAAGTCCGGGGCCCTTCTCAGACGACCACCCACTCTGATGAGATCATGGGCGTCGCGCTCAGGGGCCAAGTGGAGCAGTCTGCTGTCTGACGGGACTGGCTTTGATCCCTGCAGACAGTCTAGCTCGTCGGGGAACGAGTCTCTTTGGGCTCGCTGTAGCAGAAGGAGTTCTGCTTCTTCGTAATTAGCTGCATTAATGTCAGTAGTGGAGGGGACCTCAGGGTGGTGCCACAGGAATGTCTTTAACTGTGCACTCTCAAGGGTAAGGCAGTCGTCTATGTTGGGATCTGTGGGGACTGGTGTGTGCGTCAACCCACAGAACATAGATTTCTTCATCTCTGCCTCCTCTTGACTAGCCTCCCGTGGGGTGGGGTTAGGCCACTCTTTGCAGACAGCTTTGCAGACAGTTGTCCACGTAGAAACTCTTCTCTACACTTTGTCGGACCTCCTCGTCAGCTGCTGGGTCCTCTGCGACATGTTTTTGCAGTGCGAACGTAGCACAGCATGGGCTGCATGTGGTTCCGAAAGGGAGGACTTCCCATTGATAGATGGATGGTTGCTCATCCCCGATCCTCTCTCTCCATAAGAACCGCAGCCGGGGCTTGTCCTCTTCCACTAGTCGCACCTGCAGGAACATCCCTTTGATGTCGCCGCTGATGGCCACCTTGTTCTGGCGGAAACGTAGCAACACGCCTAGTCGAGAGGGGCCGAGTGTTGGGCCGGGCAAGAGTTCTTTATTCAGATTTTGTAATGCGATCTAGTAGCTGCAGTTAAACACAATACGATCCTTGCCGTTGTGGTGGACCTTGTGGTGGGGCACGTACCATGATTCGGTCGTCTGATCGGCCTCTTGAATGTCAATTCTCTTTATGTGTCCCGATGTGATTAGCTTGTCAATCTCAGCGCGGTACACAGTGGCTTGAGCGGGGTCTCTGGCTAGGCGCCGCTCGGTGTTCAGTAGATATCGCTCCGTCGCTTCTTTTGAGGCGTGGAAGGTGGGCATACCCTCTCGCCTCAAGAGTGGAGTTGCGTATCTCATCACTCCATTGACTTTGACTCTCTTTGTCCCCTGCTCGAGGAGGGCTATGGCATAAATGTCTTCCTTGGAACGAATGTGTTTCTTTTCGTTCTTAAAGGGCATTGTCTCTAGTGTCCATAGCCTCTCGACGTGCTGTAAGAGGGTGGTGTCTTCTTCTGTCACTCTGGAGTGGAGGCAGCGAGTGGCTGCTGGTCGGTTGGGAGACCTGGAGAGGGGGCCTTGTAGTGTCCATCCTAGGCGGGTCTCGACTGCTGCTGGACAGCCTCTGGGCCCAATGTGGACCCGGTCCGTCGGGACGATGAGGTGTGCGTGGTCGGATCCTATGAGCAGGGTCGGGGTGGCGCCGTCGATGAGCGGTATAGGTAGTTGACGCAGGTGCACGTATTTTTCCATCAGCTTGGAGATGGGGTAGGTGTACCGCGACAGGCCTATGTCTTGGCTGGTGAAAGCGTTAGTGATCCTATACCGCCTCTCTGGCTGCCCGCTTGCTGCGATAGTGAAGGAGACGTTCTCACCCTTTATTGTCTTCAGGTCTCTTCTTATAGTACGAATCGTCATCGTTTCTTCGCTCCCCCGCAGACCCAGCTGGGCTGCAGCGGATGCGAGGAGGAGAGTCTTTTCTGACCCGTCGTCAAGGACGGCGTAAGTGTCCATGACCTTGTCCTCGTAGCTTAATGTCACTCGGACCACCTTCAAGAGCACTCGGGAGCTCCCGCTGCTGGCGGGGTCAATATACATGATGCTTACTCTGGTGCTGCTTGGGGGTGCGGGTTTCTTCCTGTTGCTGTCATGCAAGACATCCAAGTGGGCTCCGTCACACCGGCTGCACCTCTTCTTCAAGCGGCACTCGGCTGCCATATGGCTGCGCGCACAGCGGTAACAGCGGCGGTTGGACTTTATCCATTGACTCACCTCGTCGGCGGTCATCTTCTTGAAAGTGTCACATTGTGACAGCCAATGTTCTTTCTCGCAGTACTGGCATACAATCTTCCACTTCTCTTTCGTCGAGGGGGTGTTGTGGTTCTTGTTCCGCGGTACTGATTCGGCTTGGTGCATGACGGTCACCAGCCTGCGGTTATCGTTGGATCTCCGAGGTCCATCTCTGGGGGTTGGTCCACTCCGCACGAACGTATCCAGTCGTAGGCTGCTGACTTCTCTCGCGAGGAAGTCGGCCAGGTCTAGGAGGGATGGCTCGGGACCGTTGGGATCACGGTGGTCTCTTTGCCGCCTGAAGCGCTCTTGTCGGGCGGGAGGAAGCTTCTCTAATATCCTTTCTACATTAGAGTTAGCGTACAGTTCGTGTCTACCCTTTTCCTTTTGTGCCCCCAGCATCCCTACCAGGGATTGTACCTTGATAGAGAGGTCATCCAATGAGCGATTGTCTGTGGCTGGGGGGAGACGGTCAATATTCCTTATCTCTTGTATCACGTAGTCCCATATGCGTCCATAACGTTGGTCGAGGGCTACTAGAGCCGCGGTGTATGGGGTACTTGAGTTGGAATATGCCAGCGCTATATTATGCGCTCTGGGCACCTTCAGGTGCTTGAGGAGGATAGCATATTTGTACGTCTCATCTGGGACGTCGGACATCATAGTCTCTAAGCACATCCGTAGTTCCGTGTACTGTGCTCTGTCCTCGTGTGTAAAATCCGGGAACGTCGGTGTGCCAAGGTACGATGCCATGGATGGCTGGCACATCGGTGAGCGTTGGGGGAGAGGCCTCCTGGGCGAGTCTCCCCGTACGTGTCGTCGTGGGCTGGTACTTGTTGGGTACCAAAGCCCGGGTACCCAGGTGCTGTTCCTCGGGGCTGGCGGTGCGTCAAACTCACCCTTGAGTTGAGTCGGGGGTCTGTAACGGGGTCACCCTTGAGTTGACCTCGGGGGTAAAGTCTGGGCTGTACTGGACCTCCTGGTCCTGTGGAGTACGATGCTGCTGGTGGGCTTGACTTTCCTCCTCTTCCTCTTCCTTTTCCTCTGCTAGGTCTTCTAGATCTTGCAGACGTCTATTCAGTCTCTCGGCGGCATAGGCCGGTTCTTCCCGGTTGCTGGGTCTCGCATGGACCGGTCGGGGAGGGGGTTCGGAGACGTGGATAGGCTCTTTCTGTTGGCCGGGCTCCGGGTCGCTTGGTCGGGTAGGGGAAGGTGCCCTAGACCCTTGTCTTGACGATGCCCTGGAGCTCCGTGCGGAGAGAGGGGGTGTCGCCCTGGCAATCAATTGCTCCATTATCTGCGCTTGTAGTCGGTCGCGCTCTGCTTCGCGCTTGATGTGAGCGAGGTCGCGCTCTGCTTCGCGCTGGGCTTGGGCTGCGTCGCGCTGTGCATTGGCGGCGTCGCGCTGTGCATCGGCGGCGGCGCGCTGGGCATCGGCGCGGTCTCTTTCAATATTCTCTTCCGTCTGGAGGCGTCTGGTCTCCAGGCGTATGCGGTCGTCTTCACTCCTTTGCTGCGCCTGGAAGCGCTCTTGCTGGGTCGCAGAGTGTTCACGTTCACTAAGGGCTTGCGCTTGGAGTTGCGTGTGGCGCGCTCCGAGGAGGTCTATCTCCTGGGCGCGCTTCTCTTCTGGTAGTGGGTCGGGTTCCGTCCCTGGAGCGCTTTCTTTATCCTGGAGCTCTCCGGGGACCGTCCCGTTGACGTTGTCTGGGGGTATAGTCATGTCATGTCCCTCCTGGTCCCCCCCGTGAGCTTGGTCAATTACGTTAGAACCCACTAGGGTCTCTACTGGCAAGGTCGCCTGGTCGGTAGGGTTTGACATGCTTTTACTATCCGCTTTTCCCGCATTTAACGTCTGTATAAAGCTAGGTATTAGACTGGCAGCGTAGTCCTCTAGGTAAGGAGGTGGCTGCCGTCTGCGCTGCTGCCGTTCTAGCTTAGGAGAGCCATTTGTGGAGTGTTCACCGCTGGCCATGGTTAATATCAATATTATATTTAGATATTACACTGATATTCCTCCGGCTCGAAGGACCAATTGTAACTGAGGGGTACAATTCCCTGACTGTATTGAGAGTATGGTATCATTAAACCACTACTTAGTTATGTACTTTAATTACTGGCCATACAGTACACGGTATATATGGTGAACACCCACACAATAATACGGCTTAACAAAGAAAGTCATATTTAGAAGTATTTATTAGCAGAGCAGCAATAGTAGGTTACAATATTGAGAATTATGAGTCGCGCTTATATGGCGAAGAACACTTAAGTAGGTCAAGAGCGTAAGTCCATGAGCATATTAAGATGGGTATAATTAATACCACCTGTAGCATGAGAATTATATAAGGCACACTCGTAATCCGCTGGAGATACTAAGGGGGTTCCCTCCGGTTGTAAGCCAGCAGGGGAGAGGAATTGTCGGGAGCAAAAGTCTGGATCAACGAGGAATAAAGAGACTCCAGATACAGGAGACGGTGCAATAATCCTTTGGTCCGTAGACAAAGCAACAGCTATACTCCGGTATGCATGGCAGCATGGATGAAAGCTAGCCAGCCTCTGTGGGTCCTAGAGGCGGGCTCGACGGTGCTCCTCACAGGGTAGATCCCACACAGCAGTGGGGTAGACGGTTCTCTGCTCCAGCAGCCACAGTACCAAAGCAATATAATCCAGCCGGAAAAGGCTCTGCATTCGTCGGTGTAGGTTCTCCGGTGTACATATCCAACGGTTCTTGTCTAGGACTCCTCGGATGGCGGCACGAGGTTAGGCCGCCCAGCCTGGATGAGTGCACTAGCTCGGTACGACGAACCGGTGGTAATGCTGGTCACTGTAGAACGGTAGTCGCACGATACACTATACATAATAGACTATTACTTTACAATAGAATAAGTCGAACTCGACGATACAGCGTTAAACTCTGACACTTTAGCTATCAATTGGCACGTGGTTCTCAAGGCTCTATTTAGGGGCAAAAGGGGCCCACTTCACGGCACGTTGTATCGTGGTGAAGGCTTCAACGTTTTAGGATAACTCCCTGCTGTATCCACCTGCGCCGTATTTATACGTAAGGTGAATAATCTAGTGCCAACCTCAGTTCTGTCTCGTATTACTGCGCAAACCTGGGCATGTTGAGACATGTCTTAGCGGTGGCTTTGAACTCGACATTGGGGGTATGGCCGTTGGCGCCTAGGGGTCGCTGTCCAATAGGAGAACGAATATTATGGTCTGGCCTGTACCTAGGTAAAGGGATATTCCGTGTATATGTACAAAGAATATACAAGGGATATCAGACGATATACAAATATTATACAATATATCTCAAGTAATAAATATATATATTCGGTTTAATCTGACCCTTTGTAACAATAAATATATATGTATATGGTATATACAGTACTATTGTACATGCTATCGTGAGTACACAGATGCACACACAAACTGGCGCGCACACACACATGGACTCAGAGACACACACACACCACACACACACACACACACACACACACACATACATACAGATACACACACACAAACATGGACTCAGACACACACACACACACACGCACACACACACACACACACACACACAAACATGGACTTACACGCACACAAACATTGACTCAGAGACACACACACACCACACACACACACACACACACACACACACATACAGATACACACACACAAACATGGACTCACACACACACACACACACACACACACACACACACACACACACACACACACACACACACACACACACACACACACACACACACACACAAACGGGGTGCCAAATTCCAGAGGGCAGTAAAAAGGAGCAGGGACAGATGAGAGGAGCGACCAGGTGGTGGTGAACTGCATGCCAACAAGGGACTTGAATCAACAACAACAACAGCAACAACAACAACAACAACAAGATGCAGGACCAGAGGACTTTGCTCTGCATTAATCATAACACCGCATCCCATAATATTTGCTCTCATTTCGGAAAAAGAAAAACGTCCCTCAGGCGTTTGCTAAGGCCACCAGATATCCTGAAGGGCCTCTTTAACCCTTTCACTACCACACTACCAAAGGGTTAACCCTTTCACTACCACACTAACAAAGGGTTAACCCTTTCACTGCCACACTACCAAACGGTTAACCCTTTTACTACCAAATGGTTAACCCTTTCACTACCACACTCACTGCCACACTACCAAAGGGTTAACCCTTTCACTGCCACACCACAAAACGGTTAACCCTTTCACTGCCACACTACCAAAGGGTTAACCCTTTCACTGCCACACTACCAAAGGGTTCAAACATCCACTAGAGCTGCGCGGATCCGTAAAACAGCCCTGCCGGTGTCATGCGGGCCATCAAGGGCATTTTGTCCGGCTGCCTGGTATCTGGCAAATTCCTAACCTCTCTTTGAACACATGTGGCAGGCGGCGCTCAGAGTCACAGGCCAAATAGCACACACACACACACACAGCACTGGTCAAACAACTGTGTCTGGTGTCGACTAGAGAGGGACAACTAGGTTACTCATGAGGAGGGCTGAGCAGCAGCGTCTGCTCTCTGAAATCAACACGTGGGCATACTGTGGCTCTTTATCTCTGTCTTACATACACAAGCACACCCGTGTACACACACACACACACACACACATTTACATTTAGTCATTTAGCTAAACGCTTTTAACCAAAGTGACTTACAAGTTCTGTACAACAAGTCAGCAGGAAGGCTACAACTCTGGCAGCGAAGGGTAAGAAAGATTGTTCATCAAACAGTGTCGGTCTTTTTTTTTTATCCACTTTTTCTCCCATTTTTCTATATTTTCTCCCATCCCAATTTCGTATCATCCAATTCAACCCTCCCCTGTCACGGACGCTGTTTCTTGCCTCCCACAAGCCGGCTGCAATGTGGACTAAGTCATACATAGCACAAGTCCCCTCCGGTACTTGAGGTAACAGCAGTCGCATCTTTTCACCTGCGCAGCTCGATCTCTCAGTGGCGAGGAGTAACGCGTGGGAGGCTCACGCTGCCCCCGACACTTCCTGATTTTACTGCGCAGGCGCACCAACCGACCTGTAGGAGTCGCTGTCCACAACGCCCGATCCCCACCCATCAGTTTCCCACCCCCTAATACGGCCAATGTGTATTAGTATGGACGACCAGCTAAACTGAAAGCAAATGTGGAGCGCTGGGCTCGAACTGACGAGCCCAGCGTCTCCAGCATTTCGTGGTGAGTGCCTTGCCCACTACGCCACGTAGCCGCCACCAAACAGTGTCGGTCTTGAGTGCTACAGTCTTGAGTGCATAGTAGTAAAGACATATTGGCATAGTAGGTGGTAATACTATAGGCAAAGTAGATTCCTTAGTAGCAAGGTGCATCATAGTAAGAATGAAGTAGTTACTTTTAAAGTTCTTTTTAAACTTCAGATATTGATTGAAGAAGTGTGTTTTTACATTACATTTACATTTTGTCATTTACAGTAGCTGACGCTTTTATCCAAAGCGACTTAATCGTACACAGTACACAGTACGCAATACACAATACACAATACACAGTACACAGTACACAGTACACACATACACGGTACACAGTACACACATACACAGTACACAGTACACACAGTACACAGTACACACATACACAACATTGGCAGGAGAAAAAACGTGCACATTTTAGCCCCGCCCCCTCCCACCCGGCCCCGCCCCTCCCGGCCCCGCCCCCTTCCAATGGAGCTGCCTCGTCGCTGCCATCTGCTGCTGCTCAAAACCTGTTGTGACGTACGTGGGTTGGTCATTATCATTATTACTGTATTTGGAAGACCATGTGAACATCAGATTAGTATCGTTTGTATGTGTGTGTGTGTGTGTGAACATGAGAGCTAATGATATCTCTTCTTCTCTTCCTGTCAGGTGCTGCCCGTCCCTATACTGAAGGGTGCTGATTGCCTAATGAGGGACAGCTGATGGCAATCACATCAAGAGGGACGGGTGCACAAGTAGCTGACAGCACACACACGTCGGGGCGCCTCATTGTGTCACTGGCTGGTGATCACAGTGTCGGAGGTTGCCTGTGGTTGCCACTGTGTTGGAACTGTGTTTCATTTGCCTTTGTTTATTGTATTTAGTGTATTTGGCCTTGTCTCCATAACTGTATGAGACTGTGTGTTCGTCCTGTTCACACTGGTAGGTATCTGTGCTAGCGTTGCTACCAGGTAACATATAGCGATATATATATAGATTGGCCTCTGTGTTAATTGACACATTCATGGGGGAGCATGTCTATAGTATTGGCCTTATCATTTAATCCCTAGTGTTGTCTGTTTGTCCATTTATATCTACCTTGTTTGTTCTCCCCTTACCTTTTCCCCTTTGTGTGATCTAGGGTTGAAATCCCCTAATAACATCCCCTTTTCCCCCTTGGGGAACAGGCCGTGGGTTGGAAGCCCCACACCTAATAAATACAATTTACCATTTGAAAACGTCTTTGTTTACTATCTGCCTAACCGGGACTGTTTTGAAAAGCATTTTCTACTGAGGGGGTTGTTTCTGCTCATGTACCACCTGCCCAGTTACTATCCTGTATGGTCGTTAGACCTCTGTACATGACATGGGGGCTCGTTAGTTTGCGCAATTGTATGGTTCCTTGTTGGTAAAATAACGGGGTGACTTGTCGATTGAAGCATGTCAGGTGAGATAAGATAGCGTTTTCCAATTGGTAAGTTAGTGTGGTTCCATTGTCCGTGCTACACAGTTTGATTGATGTAAACCATTGTTGTATGTGATACTCTTGAACTAATCTGTTTTTTCTGCCACATAGGTAACAGGGGGGGTCACCTGCTTGGCTAGAGGGTGGGGGGCACGAGTCGTGATTCCGGTGGAGCGTGCAATGAAATCGGTAAGCGACTGAAGATATGTGTAGCCTTCATCCAGTTAGTGGAGTAGTTTAGCTGGGATAGGCTAGAGTGACACAGGTGACTCCTAGTTGAGGTGGTTAGACCAGCATTTATTGTTTTCATAGATGGTAGATGTGGGCAGTAAATCAGAGTGGTTGAATTGTATACTACGGAATGTAATGATTAAATGTGTTACGCACGGATATTGTGGAGTAGGTGAGGGGGTATTTTCTTGTCACCTGTGATTCGTTTATTATTATTGTGTTATTTTGCGTAGGTTTGTGGTGTAGTCATATTCTGTAGGGACTATGGCTGGGGCGGCTTTTACTTTGGACTTGTTTGTGGCGGATCCTACGAGGGATCAGATTGATGACTGCACGAAAGCTGAATTGTGTGGGGTCGCCAAGCATTATGGCATTACGGTCCAAAGTTCAAAAAGTAAAGAGGAGGTGAAAGCAATTGTGCTCGCTGGGTTGGTTGATAGGGAGATATTAAGTTCGCCCGTAGCCGGGGGAAATGACTCGGAGGACGTCACGCATGACGAGGCGTCTGGTGAGTCCAGTGAGGGAACAGGTGGTGCTATACAGGAACGGAGGGGTAGCGGTGCCAAGGCTGAGGAGATTGACAGTGATAATTCTGTACACTCAGGACGTGCTTCTGTTTCAGAGGAAAGAGCTGCTATGCGTGACAAGGAAGAGAGAAGGGAGGAGAGAGACAGACAGGAGAGAAAAGAGGAGAGAGACAGACAGGAGAGGAAAGAGGAGAGAGACAGAGAAGAGAGGAAGGAGGAGAGAGACAGAGATAGAGTGCTCCAGGGGGAGAAAGAGGAGAAGGATAGAGAGCTCCAGATTACAATAAGGAGGATGGAGTTGGAGAGTGGTGGCTCTTCTTCTCCCTTATCTGAAGGTTACCAGGGCATTTTTAATATTGGGCAGCATATTTCTATGGTTCCTGTTTTTCGAGAGTCTGAGGTGGAAACATATTTTTCTAATTTTGAGCGGATAGCGTGGGCTTCGCATTGGCCGAAGGACCAGTGGGCACTATTATTGCAATATAAGCTCACGGGTAGGGCTCAGGACGCATGCCAGTTATTATCGAAGGAGGACAGCATGGTATATGAGAAAGTGAAGGGTGCTGTCTTGCGTGTATATGAACTGGTGCCGGAAGCGTATAGGCAACGGTTTAGGGCACTAAGTAAAGCTCCCTCGCAAACACATGTGGCATTTTCCCATGAACAACAGACGATGTTCACTCGTTGGTGTGAAGCATGTAAGGTGGATGGGGTCGAGGCTTTGAGCGAGTTAATCCTCATTGAACAATTAAAAAAATTTTTGCCCGAACACATGATAGTACATTTAGAGGAGCGAAAGGTTTC
Organism: Notolepis coatsorum; assembly: GCF_963971535.1. Taxonomy (NCBI): domain Eukaryota; kingdom Metazoa; phylum Chordata; class Actinopteri; order Aulopiformes; family Paralepididae; genus Notolepis; species Notolepis coatsorum. Next base: position 208,368,700 of record NC_140168.1, on the reverse strand, counting down.
TACCCTCCAGGAAGCTGCAGTTTTGTGTGACGAGTTAGCAATGATCCACAAAAATGTTTCTGTACGAAATGGTGTGTATGTAGGAGGGGGCGCGTTTTCTCCGTCGGGGTCGCCGTATCGCGGAGGTGACGAGCGACCATTCCGACCTCGCTCACCGCCGTCTCGAAATGCCTTGGGTGACGAGCGAGCATTCCGACCACGCTCACCGCCGTCTGAAAAGGTGTGTCATTATTGTAAAAAAGAAGGGCATTTTGTGAAGGACTGTCATGCGCTAAGGGATCGACAGGATTCCAGGGAGTCAGCCCAGGAACCGAAAGGGGTGGGGTTGATTGGTACGGTGTCATGTCCTGACCAGCATAGCTCTTTTGAGCCCTTTTTGTTTGATGGTTGTGTGTCCCTGTCGGGTAAAGTTGGGGACTACCAACGGGTGAGAATACTCCGTGATACAGGAGCCTCTCAATCATTCATCCTGGCTGATGTATTACCATTGGATGTGGACTCCTGTCGGTCGAGCGGATTGGTGAGAGGTATTGACATGGGGTGTGTGCGCGTGCCGTTGCATAAGGTGCATGTACAGTCTGCACTGATCACAGGTTGCTTTCCGGTCGCGGTTCGCCCATGTTTTCCCATAAAGGGCGTGGATTTCGTCATGGGGAATGATATCGCTGGGGGTAAGGTCATCCCTGTGTTGGAGGTTGGAGACGCTCCATTTACTAACTTATTGTGTGATGCATTGATTGATAATCACCCCAATGTCCCTTCTATTTGTGCTGTCCCTAGGGCACAGGAGCGGAAGCGAGACCAAGGTCTAGTGTTGGGTGACTCTGTCTATGGTGACTTTTGCAAATTGGCGGTGACGCAGCATTTTGAGGCGGGGGAGGAGGTGTTTATTGTGCTGCCCACGCCTAGTTCGGTGCTCACTGCCCGGTTCTCAGGACCTTATGTGGTAAGAGGAAAGGTGTCTGCCACTAAGTATATGTTGCATACGCTCGGGCGGCGGAGGAGGACACGCTGGTGTCATGTGAATAGGCTAATGAAAAGTCCTGCCTGCGTCTCGTCGGAGGTGAGATGTGACAGGACTGTTGTTTCACATGCTGTGTTATGTTCTAATGTGCCTTACAGGACGCACAGGGTTGATGTTGGGAGTGCGAACACCATTGAGCAATTCGCGTATGGTTGACTACAGTATACCGTCATGGCCTCGGTATGAGGAATGTGCCAGCCACGTCCGACGGCTGATGCATCTGGTATTGGGTGAGGTGATGGTTGACCGTGTGGGCCCAAAATAGGGGCATGTGGCCTATATGGAGTGTGATTTCTATTTATTTTTGTTCTGTTGGTGCTAATCGGATGTTGGTTGATAATAAGTGATAATGTTTTGCTAACCCTGCGGGTTCGCTCTTATGGGGGGAGGTGTGACGTACGTGGGTTGGTCATTATCATTATTACTGTATTTGGAAGACCATGTGAACATCAGATTAGTATCGTTTGTATGTGTGTGTGTGTGTGAACATGAGAGCTAATGATATCTCTTCTTCTCTTCCTGTCAGGTGCTGCCCGTCCCTATACTGAAGGGTGCTGATTGCCTAATGAGGGACAGCTGATGGCAATCACATCAAGAGGGACGGGTGCACAAGTAGCTGACAGCACACACACGTCGGGGCGCCTCATTGTGTCACTGGCTGGTGATCACGGTGTCGGAGGTTGCCTGTGGTTGCCACTGTGTTGGAACTGTGTTTCATTTGCCTTTGTTGTAGTGTATTTGGCCTTGTCTCCATAACTGTATGAGACTGTGTGTTCGTCCTGTTCACACTGGTAGGTATCTGTGCTAGCGTTGCTACCAGGTAACATATAGCGATATATATATAGATTGGCCTCTGTGTTAATTGACACATTCATGGGGGAGCATGTCTATAGTATTGGCCTTATCATTTAATCCCTAGTGTTGTCTGTTTGTCCATTTATATCTACCTTGTTTGTTCTCCCCTTACCTTTTCCCCTTTGTGTGATCTAGGGTTGAAATCCCCTAATAACATCCCCTTTTCCCCCTTGGGGAACAGGCCGTGGGTTGGAAGCCCCACACCTAATAAATACAATTTACCATTTGAAAACGTCTTTGTTTACTATCTGCCTAACCGGGACTGTTTTGAAAAGCATTTTCTACTGAGGGGGTTGTTTCTGCTCATGTACCACCTGCCCAGTTACTATCCTGTATGGTCGTTAGACCTCTGTACATGACACCTGTATTAAGGAAATTCACTGTATTATTTTACAGATTACTTTTGTTTTCCTACTTTAAGTGTAAATGCTATAAAAATACAGTAAATTACCTTGTATCAAAATATTAACCATTAAATAAAGGTTGTAATCTGTAAATGTATTTGATTTTACTGTAATTTGACAGTATTTGGAAACCATTGATGCCAGACATTTAGTTTTCTTGCAGCTTTTTTTCTTACAGTGTACAGTCAGTGAATCCTAAATCTCCACTAGGCAACCACTTAGAACATGAAGAACATATTTAGTATAACAGCAAACAGATATAATAACTAATTGTAAGAATTCTGTGTCTAAAACTGTTTTGAAACAGTTTGTACTCTCCACAGAGGAGAGGTGGGGGGGGGGGGTATTTTTGCATCTGAATAGAGCTGCGCGTTGGGATTCAGATTAACTGAGCCAGGTAAAGGCATTCACACAGAGAGAGTCATTAACGTTAACAATGGACGCATTCAGGTGAGGGTAGTTGTCCACGCCCCCCCCCCCAAACTAGCTGAAGTGTGAAAATCAGAGGCATTTCCTCCCCTTGAGCGTTCTAGACAACAGACTGAGTTACAAGATTTAAATGAATACATGATATTCAAAACATTCTCAGATTTCAAAGTATGACACATCATTTGAAAACTTTCACAACCTGGAAAAATCTGGAAAATGAAAATGGAGACATGTCGGCACAAACACTGGACTTGATCACATATATTTTATGAGTTTAAAAAAAAAAATTATATAAAGAAAAAAATTAAAAAAATTAAAAACGTGTCAATTCCGTGAACCGTGAACAGGGCGTGAAGAAGGTTGAAATACAGGAGAATCCCGGAAAAAACGGGAGGGTTGACAGCTATGCACACATACACACAGTACACACATACACAGTGCACAGTACACAGTACACACAGTACACAGTACGTACACACATACACAGTACACACATACACAGTACACAGTACACACATACACAGTGCACAGTACAGTACACAGTACACACAGTACACACAGTACACAGTACACACATACACAGTACACAGTATGCATGCACACAGACACACTCACGATGACGTATACGATGATGTATAGATGTAGCAGTACTGACTATCTGTATGTCATGTATGTCATATATGTCCCGATGAATTGAAAATGGGGGACCCTGGTGTAAACAAGACGAAAGTCTTTCTCTGGTCTGCATCCCCTTAACAATTGTGTGTATTGAGCTGTACTGTATTGTACCCATTCTGCAATCTGTTAATAAAGTTTTCAATCAATCAATCAAACACACCAACACATAGAGTAGGAGGGTGGTTTTGTCTCAGCAAGTGCTGCTGCAGGCGTTGGAACAGTGACATTAAGGACCCAGCCTGTCATCATGCTGAGGAGGAGAAACAGTTTAATCTCCGCTGAAACACGGTCATTTGCACCCGGGGCTCAGCCTCTTATTTGTTTTCCGACACAGAAAAGTCCCCACGAGAGAGCAACCTGTTGGGCAAACATCAGAGCTATTTAAGCTCGCCGGGTCCCTAAAAATACACCAGCTCCCGGGGCGACGTAGCGGCTGATGAGAGACCCCTTTGAACGGCTCGGTTTTTCTCTCCGAACACGTTCATCAGTGACAGAAAACACTGTTTGCAACATGAGGACGTGGCTTAGCCGAGCTCCGCCAGTCACCGTGAATGTAAGCTATTCATGTCTTGGAGCGTTATAGCATTTTCTGACTTTGTGGTGGGGGGGGGGGGGGGGGGGGGGGTTGGGTCAAAGGTCAACAGGAGGCTCCCATATTCTGTTCCCTTTCCAACAACACTGGACTTTTCATGATCCAATCCGATCCAATCCAACTTTATTTGTATAGCACATTTAAAAACAACATGGTTGACCAAAGTGCTTCACAGTAAAAACCATAATATAGTCAAAAGAACACATAAACACAATACAAGTACACAGAACTACAAACAAAATGACAGCAGCAGACTACATTTCTTTTAAAAGCTAGGGAGTACAAATGTGTTTTAAGATGGGACTTAAACACTGGGGCAAGCCTAATGTGGGGGGGCAACTCGTTCCACAGTTTGGGGGCCGCAAACGCACGGTGCCCCCTGTTTTTTTAGCCTGGATTTAGGGACAACCAGGATGGACTGGTCAGCAGACCTCAGAGACCGTGATGGGGTGTATGATGAGTGGCGCGGACAGGTAGCAGGCCTGTCAAGGCACTACAAAGGGTCATAATATAGACCCCCAAGGTGGAAGGGATTCACTGCTAAACCCCAATATGTGTAGGTTTAGGGGGGGGGGGGGGGGGGTCGCAGGGGACATGTCCCCCTCAATAGTGAAAAGAGGTAAATTTGTCCCCCTCCAAAAATATAGCTAATATGAAAGACAACCCCCTCCCCAAAAGAGGTATAATCTCACAATATGAGACCTGTAAGAGTAGCCTATTTTAAAGATGTGATTTTTAATTTTAATTTTTTATCCACTTTTTATCCTTATTTTCTATTTTTCTCCCATCCCAATTTCGTATTTCCAATTCTCCCCTCCCCTGTCTTGAACATTGCTCGCATATGTCTCCCACTGGTCGGTCGTAGGGAGGATAGAAGCCTTGCATCACGTGTCCCCTCCGGTACACGAGGAGGCAGCCTGTCGCATCTTTTCACCAGACAGCGCGGACTCTCAGTGGCGAGGAGTAATGCGTGGGAGGCTCACACTACCCCTGCTACTTCCTGTCTCTGCTGTGCAGGCGTCCCCCAACCGACCTGTAAGAATCGCTGTCCACAACGTCCAATCCCCACCCATCGACTTCCACCCGCTACCTCTGCCAATTGAGATAGTATGACGACTGGTCCAAGCCGGAGGCAATGCTGATGCCGGGATTCGAGACCGGAGTCTCTTGCATTGGTGACGAGCGCAATCTCCGCTGCGCCACCCAGCCGCACCAAGATGTGATTTCTTGTGATTTTGTTGTTGATATGTACTGTAGATGATTCTGAAAAAACAAAACAAAGAAAAAAACACATTGTGATATGTTTTGAATGTGCAGAAACAATACAGGAGAATAATACATAATGAAAGCAATACAGAACGCCTGAGAGCCTTACTGCATTATATTCCATTACATTTGTGTCAGCGGTGTACCTGCATATTGTCTTTTCCTTAACATAAATAAAGACATTTCCACCATGCAGAAAAGGCACCAAATGCAAGTGTTTGACGCAAAAAAATCCCCTCGGGGAGGACCCGCAGACACCCCCCCCCCCCCATATTGAAACCAAACCTACGCCCTTGTAAACCTCCACCCCAATCACATTCTCTTTTTTTTTTTTTGCCAGGGGAAAATAACATTTACAGTCCTTGCTCTCGGCTGCTAATAGAGATTAAGCTGAATCCAGGCCTGCGTGTCAAGCAGTCATTCAGGTAACTCATACCGCGCATACCTGGGCTATTGTGTCGCTCGCAAAGGGCACCTTGCTCAGCCCTTTGAGCTTCGCACGAGAACAGAGGACATTTATCTGGAAACGCTGTTATTACGGTTGGCCCTGGACGGCTTCACAAGTGACAAAAGGGGAATACCTTTGCCAGAGACGGTCTAACCTACTACTGTATGTTACACTTCAAAGAAGGTCTCTTTGTTTATTGCAGTATGAGGTCACAGGAAGAACTGGGCCAGGCGCTCATTATGAAGTTTAGATCAGGTCCAAAATAAACAAGCCCCGACCCTACCCAGAGCCTGTGCGAGTTCTGTCCGAGCGCTCGGCACCGCCCCCCGCCCCGTTGCTTCATTTTTGGGCCAGAGCCTGATTTTTCTAAATGTTCTTAGTAAGTGTCACTGTTTTTCAGTGCAGTGGGAAAGCAGCGGATAAAACATTTCTGTTTCACTTTAAATTCAAAGCACAAATGTAAACAAGGGATTTAACCCTTTCACTGCCACACTACAGAAGGTTAACCCTTTACTATCACACAGGTTCTGTATCACACTAGCTCCCGCTCTGCGTCTCATTGCATATATCTCGCTTCAGCATATATACACTGAATACATTTCAAAATGTACCTTTAAATGCCAGCATTCATCTGGCCACACCCCCATCCGCTTACCTATATAAGCAGGGGTGGTGCCACACACTCATCTCCTTCTCAAATTTCATCACAAGCAACGTGTTGCTCATATGCCCACTTGACGTGGAGAAAAATATTGGCTGGAAGAACAATGTTTACGAGGAAAGGAAGAACAAGGAGATACGTTGACATCATATCTTTATTTTCTCTCTCACTATTTTCGAGAAAATACGGCGATATTGTCTTCGTCACTGGAGTGTTTGGAAGATGGTGATCATTCTAAAATCCTCCACCGGTTTTCGTATTGGGAGCACGCCGCTGCATGCCTCTCAACTGCAGTTCCTTGCTGTGTTGGTTGGGGTGAAACCTTTCAGGACACAGCTGAACTGTAGGACGCGCCGCTGTTGTGAGAAGCGGTGGGTTTCAGGTTGGGTGAGTACTGTTTGCTTGCGGCTCCACTTGTCTGTTAGTGCTATGGGGGCTAACTGACAATGTTTACGAACACCGGCCCCAGATTAAGGTCTTTTGTTCAGCCTCTTAGGCAGCAGCGGAAGACCTTGATCTGAAGCCCATTATAGTTTAACTAGTGGGCCACGACCATTAACACTGGTGATCCCTGTGTTTTCTGGACGAGTGGATGTCTCTCTGTCACCGTGTTAGGCCCCATCTTTCATATCCAAATGAGAGTATTCCCTCATGAGGAGATATGGGCATAGATGTTCATTAGCGGAAGATCTGTGTTCAAAGTCAGCTACACAGGCCAGTTGGGTATTGTGCTGGCTCCGTCGGGTGTTGGTAAAATCACCGTTGTAAAACTGTGTTAACATCTTGTTTATCTTTTCTCTTAAAAAGTGAGGAGGGTTTCAGAACGGCGGCCTGTCTGGGTGAGTGTTATATCATTGTGTACAAGTTCAGGTGATAGCTGCTTAGCTTACGTGCTAGTGGTGGCCTACTGTTAGCCAGTCAGCTGTTAGCTGCGGCGCTAGCCTGCTGTGTTCACTAGGTGGCCTATCTAGGTTAGGCTAGGAAACGTTAGCTTGCTGCTATTGCTGCTTAGCTTACGTGCTAGTGATGGCCTACTGTTAGCCAGTCAGCTGTTAGCTGCGGCGCTAGCCTGCTGTGATCACTAGGTGAGTAGGTGGCCTACCTGGCTAGGCTAGGAAACGTTAGCTTGCTGCTATCGGCCGAGGCCCAGCGCGGGGTGGCTCCGGCTCCTTGCGCGCCGCCACGGTTCCCAACTCCCCTCTCCCTCACGGGGAGAGGCGGGGGGCATTCGGCTCCCCTCTGGTCGCGTGCACCGTAGCGTAGCGACCGACGGTTGGAGCGGCCGTTAGCTTAATGCTACTCTGTTGAACGTGCTTTGATTATAACATGTTTTAACACTCTTGACTACGACGTCATCTTTGACAGAGGATGTTCGTCGACCCTGCCCTGAGCCAGGACGGCAAGGATTGCGTCAACAAAGGGGACCGTAGCGACGGGTTGGAGCGGCGACGCTGGCCGGGTCGGCAACACAGAATGGCTGTGTTTACTACGGTGCCTTGAGACTGCACTTCGTTGATCTACGCTCCGGGTAGGCAAGGTTTGGCCAGACCTTATACACTGCTTCTGGCTTTCCCTTCTAAATGTTTTGTAAATAACGATGTTTTCCAAAACGAGTGTTGCTGCACTACATTTAGAATACGACGCGCGTTATGTGTGAATTGTCTTGTCACTGGTATTTAGCTTCTCCATGCAAATCGGGTTGTTGTTACAGATGTGAAAATGATCTGGTTTGTTGTGTTGAGAAACATCATGTGTGTTTATATGTACCGTGTACTCACAACTAAGGGGGTTAACTAACCTATAAAGCTATGCTTAGTGACAAATGAGTAAAGAATGATTCTTTTCTCAGCCTGTAATGACAATGAACAGTGTGTTCAGATATTAACAGGTTTTCCTGTTTTAACTGGCCGTATTAAGGGTAAAGTAGGAGGATTGTGTTTCCCCCCGGTTCCCTGGGGACTTCTTCATCCTCCTATCAGACATGTTGTTGCACTACATTGTGTCACTGTGTGGTAGGGATGCGATGTAACCCTTAGCTTGATTGCTGAGGTTGTGCTACAACTGCTGGAGAAACTTTATTTTCCTAAAAGAAAAGATTGTTTGGTCGCTTTCGTGTGTGCTTAGCAAGGCCTGCGGCCGATACTAATCGAGAATTATGTATTCTCTCATTATGAAAAACGGCGTTCCTCTGTAGAGTGTTTTTGCCATTTTTTGTAGGTGATGATGGGTTGTGTGTGTCATGTGACCTACAACTGGGTTGGACTGGCCACAGAAGCACATGTGTGCGTTTGGTACCGGGGCTCTGGAAGAGCCCTCTCTATTCTGTGTTTTTTCCTTAGTAAAAATCAGATAGCAGGTTAGCTCATGCGCTGTGTGAAGCTGTCAGACGCTTCATGGAGCTGACTATGACTGTGTCATACTCTCTTTTTGTCATTACATCGTATCATGGGTGTGGGGTCGTAAAGGGGTGAACTGGTAACCTTTCCTCCCCCCTTTTTTCTGTTGGTCAGGGGTAAACCCCCTGTCCTTCAAGGTTCCTGTCACGTTGCGGTTCGGCACGTTACAGGGTGAGGGGGGGGGGGGGGGGGGAGTTTCCTGGTCCCACGGCCTGGAATATTGGGCGTGTGCACCGCAGAAATTCCCCCGCCATAGAGACGTCACCGTGCGCGTCTCTGTTGGTAGGACTTCCGTGTGCTGTTCAGGTCCATGTGATGGATCTGTTTTGGGGGGGTGGTCAGGGCTCCTCCTCACCAAGCTCCTATTCGGGCCTTCTGTGAGTTGGGACTCCTCCTTCCATGTGAGGGAGCCTCGTTCAGAGTACAGAGCCTCCTCCTCAGATTGTCAAGGTGAGTGGACCCTCAAGAAGGAGTCCTACTCTATTGTGTATGTATTCGATTCAATTCGATTATTGAGTGTGTATGGGTTCAGTGCCTCCTCCCCGGAGAGCCCTAAAACCAATTTTTTACATGGCTCAAGGTGCAATATATTCTTTTCAATCTGTACAGCTTGCGTGGGAAGTCTCTCTGGGGATTCCCGTCTCCTTCCTATGGGAGGGTGGTGGGATGTAAAAATGTGAAAAAAATTTACCCCCGGCTGTGTAGACTGGGATACATACTGTTGGTGCTTCCTGCTTTTCTATTAAAAAGAGTTGGAGTTAGGAAGTGTCACACCCCTCTTGTCGTTCCCCTGGGCGCCTTGGGGATTCAATGACAGGTCTAAATAGCCTGTTCATTGATGTGGGTGTGTCCCGATGCACGTATAGTGCTAGCTCGGGGTGTTCTGTAAACAGGCGACTGACTGGCACGCCTTGGTTGCTTGAGGTTAAAACGGCGTTTTTATAAAGCAACTGGGATGGAGGTTTTTCCTCTACCGACGACCAAATCCGACGACCTGGTTTGGTTATCGACGGATTCTCGTTCATATCTGGGGGATGATGACGGAATGGATCTGAACATATGTAGAGGGGTCTCACGCCCTGGGGGTGGGCCACCGGGCGCGGTTCGCCCGAACGTCTGGGTGGCGCCTTCTTTTCATGTTTAAGATCAACACGCATATCTGCCCCTTCTCCTGGAGTAGGCAAGTCGGCGTGGTTAGGGCACGGGACTGGTTCTGGTCACGCTGGTCCGGATCAGTTGAACCCGTTGTCCGCCGGGGATGCAGATCTGCTGTTCTGGTAACCTGAGGGACTTGGGATTTTTTCAGGGGGAAAAATGCCAGGTCGGTCCAGGTGTCACAGGGTTAAGCACTATGGAGACCCTGGTTGGGTACGTTTTTTACTCAGCACTGTCGTAATGGCTTACGGCCATGCCAACCTGTACACGCTCGATCTCGTCAGATCTCGGCCGCTACACAGGTTGGTCCTGGTTAGTACTTGGTTGGGAGACCGCCTGGGAATACCAAGTACGGTGTGCTTGGGGCTGGTTCTCCATTCTTTTTCGCTCCTCTCTCACGCATGGCAAAGAGGGGCCTGTTGGGGTGGTCTTTGACCTCCTCTGGTGACCCTGTGCTTCCCGTATCGCCGGGCCCGGTCCGAAGTAATGTTTCGTCGACCCGTAGGCCTGGGTTAACCCTTTTTTGAAAAACTGAAACACTTGTACTGCGGTATAGCCGGTGTATACCCGCAGGTGTGTTTTGGAGTTTTTTCTTGAGGGGTTATAGGAACAACCACCGCATTGAGTAACACCAAGGTGGTTGATTCCCTGGTGTGTTGGAGCAGTGTCAACTCCCGGGTTCACCGGTTGAGGGTGCCCCTGCACGTTCATGACGTCTGCCAATCGTGTCAGCCTTCTCTGCCTCAACCCCTCTGGGTGGGTTTTTTTTAATGGAGGCTTGGTCATGCAACACCGCCAGCTTACGCCCCTTCCGCCGGGGCGGCTGTGTTCAGCTGTCTCCTCTGGCGCCTGTCTCGTCCGCAGTCTCCAGGCTAGGGTTAACAGCCTGTTGCCTGGTTTTTCCCCGGTGCGCTTCCGTTGGTTAACCTTTTTTGTGTGCTTACGGCCATGCTGACTGCCTGTTCTGCAGGGTCAGTGTGCCAGGCGGTGTACTATTGGGGGGACAGGGCCCGCTCGGCGGAGGGGCCTTTGTCCGAATACGCTGGCGATGTGGGGGGCGGGGTCACTAAGTGCCCACCTGGTGGGGTCTTGATGCTGGCATCATGGACTTCTCCGGGCCCCCGTTCCAGGGGGTCCAGTCCCTTTGGTGGGTCTGGGTCTTCCTTCGCGCTCCGCTGCTACGGCCTTGCCACGGGGTTGGGTTTACCCTTGACCCCGTGATTCTAGGGGGCAGTAACGAGGTTGTTCCCTCCGTTCGTTCCCGGGTGGCATGCGGGTTGTGCGTGTGTGTAGTCGTGGGGTCAGGCCACGGTCTGCTCACCCTGTGCGTTGAGTTGCTTGAGTGCCTCTTTGCACGGTCGGGTCCGTCGCCCTCCCTGGAAACCTCTAATAGGGGGGGTGCCCTCCATTAGGGGGGGTCGGGGGGGCTCGGTCCTCCCTGATCTGATGGCTGTGGGGGGCCTCAGCGGGGTGTATTTGTCGAGCTTCTAGCTCCCGCTCAGCTCCTATTATGCAATGAGACGCAGAGCGGGAGCTAGTGTGATACAGAACGTTGGGTTATGACTATAACCAAGTTCTGTTAACACTAGTGGACGCTCTGCGTCTAGACGCCGCTGCGGCCCTTGATTTTTCATTGTGGTGAAATTTGTTGGGAAGGAGATGAGTGTGTGGCACCACCCCTGCTTATATAGGTAAGCGGATGGGGGTGTGGCCAGATGAATGCTGGCATTTAAAGGTACATTTTGAAATGTATTCAGTGTATATATGCTGAAGCGAGATATATGCAATGAGACGCAGAGCGTCCACTAGTGTTAACAGAACTTGGTTATAGTCATAACCCAACGTTAACCGTCTGTAGTGTCTGTAGTGTCTGTAGTGTGGTAGTGAAAGGGTTTTGATTGATTGATTGAAAACTTTATTTAACAGATTGCAGAATGGGTACAATACAGTACGGCTCAATACACACAATTTTTAAGGGGATGCAGACCAGAGAAAGACTTTCGTCTTGTTTACATCAGGGTCCCCCATTTTCAATTCATCATAACATATATGACATACATGGCATACAGATAGACAGTACTGTTACATCTCTAGACATTTATGACATACCAGATCTACAAATATACAGTACTGTTTGTGAGTACAAAAAGAGTCTAGAAAGAGAGTATATACATTTGAGGAGGAAGAAACTGTACATTGGAGGAGGTTGGGTAAGTGGGGTGGTGGGGGGAAACTGTACATCGGAGGTGATTGGGTGTCTGTAGTGTGGTAGTGAAAGGGTTAACCGTCTGTAGTGCGATAGTAAAGGGTTAACCTTCTGTAGTGTGGTAGTGAAAGGGTTAACCGTCTGTAGTGCGATAGTAAAGGGTTAACCTTCTGTAGTGTGGTAGTGAAAGGGTTTTGATTGATTGATTGAAAACTTTATTTAACAGATTGCAGAATGGGTACAATACAGTACGGCTCAATACACACAATTTTTAAGGGGATGCAGACCAGAGAAAGACTTTCGTCTTGTTTACATCAGGGTCCCCCATTTTCAATTCATCATAACATATATGACATACATGGCATACAGATAGACAGTACTGTTACATCTCTAGACATTTATGACATACCAGATCTACAAATATACAGTACTGTTTGTGAGTACAAAAAGAGTCTAGAAAGAGAGTATATACATTTGAGGAGGAAGAAACTGTACATTGGAGGAGGTTGGGTAAGTGGGGTGGTGGGGGGAAACTGTACATCGGAGGTGATTGGGTGTCTGTAGTGTGGTAGTGAAAGGGTTAACCGTCTGTAGTGCGATAGTAAAGGGTTAACCTTCTGTAGTGTGGTAGTGAAAGGGTTAACCGTCTGTAGTGCGATAGTAAAGGGTTAACCTTCTGTAGTGTGGTAGTGAAAAGGGTTAACCTTCTGTATTGTTGCAGTGAATGGGTTAACCATTTGGTAGTGTGGCAGTGAAAGGGTTAAAAGCAGGGGAAATGGAACGAACGAAGCAATAGGACTGTGTGGCTTCCTCCCTATTTCCTTGCACTTCATACAGGCTCTTTCCAGCACCTCACTAAGATATGTTTTCGCTGGTCTACAGCAGGGGCGGGCATCCTTTTTGGGCACGGAATCGACTTTGCCATTTTCCCAGGGTGGATAGAATCTACCATCGCCTGCAAAGCAGACCACTCTTTGGCTGCTTATAGGGGGGGGCGACAGTGGCTCGGTAGGTAAAGCAGTCGTCCGGTTATCCGGAGGTTCCCGGTTCGATACCCGCTCCTCCTGGGCAGCGTGTCGAAGTGTCATTGAGCAAGACACTTAACCCCTAACTGCTCCCGATGAGCAGGTTGGCACCTTGCATGGTTGCTTCCGCTGTCGGTGTGTGAATGTGTGAGTGAATGGGTCAAATGTGAGGAACAAATTGTAAAACGCTTTGGATAAAAGCTGCTATATAAATGCAGCCATTTACCGCTGCTAATCGGAATAATGCAAAGATACAGTAATATTAATAATAAGAAAATGTAAATACATTCTGACTATCTGGGGAGAAAAGTGTTATGCACTTTATTATCAAATAATAATAATTAAAAAGAAAAGGTTATGGGACCAATGCTGATGATAGCACTTGCTTCACGTGTCATTAATGAGAAAGAAAGAAGGCTCATTTCTCAGTTCAAGATGTTTATTTGAGAACTCGAGTTGAGAATTTCACAACACAAAGTAATAAACTCATTCTCTCCTATTTCAGAGGCAAAAATAGTCAAAGTAACAGCTATTATTTATGTGTGATTGGCTGTCTTTGTCCACCTCTGTTGATTTATATCATAGAAAGTTACCATAGAAACACTTAATCCATTTGAAAATGTAATAATATTTTAGCTGAAGTCTCTTCTACAACTTCAAATGAGCTTATATTCCTCATTTTGTTTCTAATTATGTTTTATCGAACACATTTAGTTTCCTCATATGCCCACTGTTGAGAGTCACAGCCAGCGTGACCCAGAATTTGCCATCCCGTTCCCCCTCACAGACGTTATTAGGACAGTGACCTCTGTGCCTACTTTCCTTCACCGTTGATGATATGATTAAAGAACATGTATTATCTTGTATATCACAGCAGTGCAATTGTTCCGTTCTCTGTTAATGCTGTGTGCTTCCGGACTGTGTGCTTCCCTCCCCCGGACAGGTCCTATCTACTGCAGGGCACATTCCAAAGGGCAGAATGAGAAGCTCTTACAAAGACAGTTATGCTTTGTGCCTACACTATGTTCTTTCACTGTGTGTATAAACGTATAAACTAAAATGATCAGTGTATGTTGATTGCACATGTTAAATATATTTAAAAGTAAGCTTAAAAAAGAACTACAGATCCTGTAGTCTAGTATCCATGTGTATTTGTGTAAAGTATTTAAAAAAAAAATCCCAACATTATAATAGTTGTATAATGCTGTATTGTATGTATCTGTGTGTATGTGAGAGGGATATGCGCATGTGTTTGTGCATAATGTGGGGGGGGGGGGATTTACATTTTTGTGTGTAGTTATCCTATATAGGTTTAATAGGGGAGGTCGCTTATAGGCCCTTGGGTTTTTTTTTACCTTTCATGCACATTTTAACTGTTCTTCTATTTACTTATTTTATCCCAGAATGTATGTTTGTAAGTGCGAATAACAATAAACAAATAAACTAGAAATTATAATCAATACTTAGTATACTTATGTAGCAGGGTGGATTATCCCTGCTTTATGGGAGTGCTTGTACACGGCCACCTGGTAGCGGGATGCAGTATATTCTAATCTATCTGAACCCCCATCTTTGGGCCCGGAACGTCGAACTGGAGGTCGGGCAGCAGGAGCGGATGGGGCCCAGGATTTACTAACCTGGGGGGTGGTACTCTGGTTCTCCTCGCCCTCCAGGGCGGTCAGCAGTAGCTCCCCACACACTCTCACTTCCCCCAGTACCTCCGTTAGCCCTCCCACACCTGGTGACTGTTAGTTGACTAATGATCTTGCGCTCCCCAAAGCAGTACCCTTCCTCAACAACCTGTAGAGACCTTTAACCATGTAATACGAATAGAGTGGAGAAGGGTTAAACAGTACTGCTAATAGTCATATTATTACCCGGTCAACGAAGGTTAGAACAAAGTCTCAGTAATAGACACACACACCGTGCTCCCATCTACGTCTCCTTTATATAAGGCCTGGTCAAGTAGCAATTACAGGTTATAACTTCATGTGGTTCATATGCAGTAAATTCACATTAGGCACCGGGTGCTCTCACTCACAATACAGGGGAACGCTATTCCCAAAATAGGCACCTAGTGCTCAATACATTAATTCAAGAGCCCCGCTTTGAGTAGGGGAAGACCCAGGCACATATTAAGGAGTTCAATGGGAATTCAAGAACATCACAATATTATTACAATCAAAAATAAATTACATGTGTGCCCACGTTACCAAATAAAAGACCCTAGCTAAAGCCGGCTTAAAATGGTTGGGGTACCCCTAGACGCTGCTCCTAGCGTTCGTTTCAATTGGATATTGTTTTGGCACACGAAGTACCGCTGTACTTAACCGAGATGGCGGGTCCACTCTCACCACCCCTCGTCCGGGTGACAAGATGGCCGTCGGCGATCCCGCGAGAACAGCCAGCGGGCTGGGGTAGGCAGCAGGGGCAGTGGCAGAGCTGGAGGAGCGTGCTGTGTTGTGGCGACCTCTGCTGGAAGAAGAGGTGTCCTCGGCTGCGTCGACGAGACGTCCACTGCGGGGCTGCTGACTGAGCTGGCGCGCGCTAAACTGTTTGCTACCTTAAACACAGCTAAACTGTGGGTCTTGGTGGACCCTCCTGCTGTCGCCTATACAGCTAACGCAACGTGGCTATATGCACCACCTGTCTTCAGCGACGCTCGCCTTGTGGTATACTCAGAGTCACTATAGCCGTTAGCAGCAAGCTAATATACCGCTTCAACTTCTAGGATAACCTGTGTTATTTACTGTGTTATAGCAATGTTACTTGTTATCTCCCGTTGCTCTTCAATGGGGCTCTTCGAGAGCACACGTCCGTTCACGTTCAAGTTCACTGTCGAAGAGGACTTCCTCCTGTTCCGCCCTCCAGGTAACTAGCTTCTCACTCGCTGCTCCTTTCTCCTTCGCTCCGCCTGCCACCACCGCCCCCTGCTGGCGACCGCAAACTGGTCCCACTATGGGACACTCAAGGCAGGAAGAAAGATGATTCAATGTCACGTTAATGGTCCATATCGAAGCCGGAGGGAAGAAGAGCACCTCGCATTATTAGTCCGGGCGAGATATCAAAGAGAAACACTGTTTATCATGTCTTTGTGCACACAGGGGAAGTAACAGGTTAAGTCAGCACTTCTGAATAAATAGCAGAATATTCAGGATGCTACACTTACATACTATATACACACTGCCAAGCAGGAAGGCAGTATACTCAGGCAGCTTATCTTTCCCTCCCTGTGTGTATGACCTTGTAAGCCTGCTAGCCTGCTAGCCTGCTCCGGTCGGTGCCCAAGAATCCTAAGCTGCAGCTCGCTGATTGGTCGCTATGATCTTATCTCGGAAGAAGAGTTAGGTCCTGTCTCACTGTACAAACAGTTCAACCTCGGGTCGCGCCCAAGAATCCTAGAATGCAGATCACTGATTGGTACAATAGAGGCTTAACCCTTTGCTATCACAATGCCGAGGGCCGCTGCACCTGCTGTACGTGTGTTTAAAACACAACGGGTGATGATTAAGCTTAAACATGATTAAGTATGTTTATTGTATATGTCTGTATTGTACCTGTATGTATATATATCTGTATATATCTGTATATATCTAAGCTTACAGGCTATTCCTACTAGACCAGTGCAAATGCACATGACATTGATGTATGATGAGAGGGATCCTGGGGGAATTCCGAAGTACATTAATCTGTTTCAGTTAAACTGTTACTTTTACTTTTTCAAGTTACTAACCATTGGAGTAGCGATGAGCCAATTTCAAGACACAGTTGAAAGAAGGAGTGTTTATCTTTGCTTGCAATATGACGCTACTGAACTGTGTATAAAAAGTAATGTTCGTGCAGGAAAAGTTCTTCGGGTTTTTCGTGACTTTGTTATCTCCATTCCAAAATCGTGCGGTGTAAGGGATTTGGAACGGGCAGTTTTTGGAAGAGTATTTCTCCCTAGGATGATACTCTGTCTCTTTTCTGTTTTAGATTTGAAGAGCTGTGCTAGGCTCTTAGCTCATCCTTTGTGATGATTATTAAACTATAGAGGTTTTATTGTTCTTCAGGCGAAAGATGTTGATTTCGTCTTTGATGAGTTTTTATGTCCGTGCTTTGTTATTTTCCTGGATTGGATCTTTCCAAGACAGTATTATTGTAACTACTTTTTCTAATTAAACCAAACTTTGTTAAATACTTTTATTCAACTCTTGGACCGTGTTCTTTTACGAGCTCCATCATGATCTTTCAAAACGCTGGCCACACCTTGCTTTCATCTGAGGTAAGAGGGAGGTAATAATTATGTCCTGGTAGCCTGATTACAGATTCAATCAATTGCTGGTTACTGCTTCTAGCTAAAGTTATATCAATGACTATTCAGTAATTCTTACGTCTGTACCCGGGTTGGAGTCAAAAGTAGGGCTTCAACGCGGATACCCTTGTATTGAGCGTGTTTTCGACCTGGTCTTATGGAAATGATTATTAATATTATACACTAATATTACACTATTATTAATAGTACTACCTATTAAATAGTATTGCTGTGAATATGACTATTCAATGAAAGGAGTTTTCCCAAGCAGACATTCTGTTTATTACAAACAATGAAGAGGTTAACAACTATTATAAGTTTATATTTCATATGAAATGGATAAAACTAACCAGTGACTATGAAATAAGAATTAAATTAAATACAAACTTGGCCACTTCTATGAAGAATTAAGCAAATCTCCTGGAAGGGATGCCAAGCAAGCACCAGAGACTCTGTGTCAGCCGGTACATGAGATTTATCCAGTGGCCTTGAGATTATTCACAACAGGACGCTGTGATTTTGTATTTGTATTTATTGGTTTAAAATACAGAGACAGTGCATATTAAGGAACATTTGACTGTAAATATGCCAGTTTAGCCAAATTGGCTAATTTTCAACTGTAGTCTCTGGGGCAGGTGACATGAGCGCAACAATAATTAAAACATAGTACAATAATTAAAACACAGTAGGAATCAATATAGGTTACAATACACTAAAATACATACAAATAAATACATTAAAATACATTACAATACAACCCCTCAGTTAAAATGGTCGCACACTTGACCATCTCTCAACCATGATTTTATGTTCGTTTTAAATGAAATGTAACTTTGGGGTCCATGGACTTGTTGAACTAATCAGAGGTTATATATCGCATAGCTCTGCTCAGCGTCATAGTGCAATACTATTCATATCCAGTATTGAACTGAAATAAATTCTCACATGTACCTTTACCTACCATCATCTGTCTGGCCACACCCCCATCCGCTACCTACATAAGCAGGGATGTGGCCATACCATCAGCTCCTTCTTCAATTTTCACCACGTTGAGTGCCTGTTTATACCACTTTAAGTTTGCTGAATCATTTTTGAAGAAAGTTGGAGCTGCGTTAACATTATCTCTTGTTTTTTTCTCTCTCTCACAATTTTAAGTAGAAAAAAGCTAAGTTATAATGTTTTCTTCGGGGGGTCGCGCTAGCAACGTCACCCTTCACCAGCGGTTCTCCATTGCCGCCTCCGCTGTGCGTCTTGGGGCGGGATTGACTCCGCGGTCGTGGTAGTCAGTCGCGCCCGATCGGCGTCCGGTGGATAGCTTGCCTCTCCGAGGAGCTGGTGTACCAGGGGCATCTCCTGTGAGATGGCCTGGTTCCTGCTCTGGTTCCTCCGCCGCTGGGGGGCCGTCGGCCGATGGGCAGACGGCTCCTCTGGTGGCAGAGGATCTGAGACGCAAACTTTTCGCCTCTGCTCGCTCCCGTCGTAGGAGGGTGGCTTGCAGGGGCGAACAGCCTATTTTTGGTGAGCTGCTGGAGCCAGATGAGGGTGCTTCTGCTTCTCCGTGGCTGATGGAAACGGAGGATTTCATGGTAGAGGCAGAGGCGCTCTTATTTGACGCCCCGGTGGGGACGCATCACTCTCCCCCTCAGGGTGTGGCAGGGGGTGGTATGTCTCCTTGGGGTCCCTCGTATTCTGGTGTTGGGTTAGAACCTCCGACTCAGCGACGAGATGCCCTGCTATCAGCCTCATCGGATGGTGGCACTGCAGTGAGCGGTAGCCTCTCGTATGTGAGGGACGCGAGCTTAGTGGAGGAAGGTGCGCATGGGGAATTACGTGCCTTGTTCCCGGAGCTCATGGCGGCAACAGCCGTCGCTAATGGCATGCCACTGCCACAGCCACTGCCTGCCCCTGTCCCCGATGACTTGATAGGTCATCTATGGCAACGTCGTCCTGTGAGGGAGTCGGGCGTTGTCTGCCCATTTTTCCCCTCAATGGAGGCCTACGTGCGTCAGGGACAGGTGGTCTCCCACATCACTGGTCTTACCCCCGCCTACGTGCAAGTCACGCGGGTGGCGGGTTTGGTCGAGGGAATGAACGAAGGGGTGCCTCGGCTTGATAGACCGATGGCATCTCTCCTTTGTCCTGAAGTGGTGTGGGAGCCGTTGCGGAAGCCGATTCCCCAAGGGAAATCGGCTAGGCAGTTGGCCAACTGGAGTGACCAGTCGTTTATCGCCAGGACTCAAACCCTAGCTGCGACATCCAACATCGCGCAGCTAGCGCGTTTTATGTCCGGGATGATGACGGGCGGTACGGTGCTGGACGACCAACAACAAGTCCTGCATGCCCAGGCGGCTGGAGCCATCCTGCATCTGATCCAACTGCAGGCCATAGCCGCTGGGAAGATACGTGCCCTGGCCACTCTGTCCCAGCGCCATCTTTGGCTGGAGCAGGGGCGAGTACCGGACAGGAAGAGGCTTCCCCTGCTTACGGCACCTCTCTCTGATGCTGGGCTCTTCGGGTCGGCGATGCAGCTCATGACGGCAGCCTGCAGGGATATGGAGGAGGAGCGTGCGGTGCTCCAGCCCAATTTCCCCCCACCCGATGTCGCCGGTGGAGTTCGACGGAGGCCACGTCATCGGGGACCCGCGACCGTCACCACCGCCACTGCTGGTCCTTTGGCCAAGAAGGCCAGGAGGAGCGAGGGTGCCTCGACCACCGCAGCCAGCCAACCCACGCCCGGAGGTGACGTAGGGATCGTCGAGACCAGGCACCCCAGTACCGTCGCTCCGGGGAGAAAGCTCCCAGAGGTGGGAAGCAACAAGCGGCTCGTGGCAGGCGCCGCTGATGTGACTTTCCCCTCCTGTTTAACCCTGCTCCCTTCCCCGGCCTATGATTTTGTAAAACAATAAAAAGTCCCTCCTAGGAGGGACTGTATTTTTTGTTACAAACTGTGTGTTTATTCACTACATATGTTGGGGATAGGATGTGTAGATCCTTCGCCTAGTGTGGGGTTGATAGGAGAGCTAGACTTTTAGTCTTTAGCTGGTCACTACACATGTACGTGTGCTTAGCAAGGCCTGTAGCTAACACTCGGTCGAAAGGTTTTTTCTTCCTCGTCCTGAAGAATTATGTTTCTTCCTATAAGGGTAGAGGTTTAGTTGTGTGTTCTGTTACGTTGAAACAGTGGCATTGAGCCACAACACTGTAGTGTTGGCCTACAGAAGTACTTGTGTGTAGATGTGCCACGGTCTTATAGACCTCTCTCTCTCTCGATCTTCTGTGTTTCTTGAAACATTAGCATGCTGGCTACATAAGGTATCATCATGGCTGTTTATTATTGTCGTATACGGGGTCTGGGTTCGTGAGGGGGTAATCGGATAAACCCCTCCTTCCCGCTTTTCTGATTGGTCGGGGGGTTTTGGCCCTCTTTCATTCGGTTCTGCCGCACTGATTGGTCAGTGCGGCACGGAGGGGGGTAGGGAATTCCCTGACTCCTCACCTATTATGGTTGGTTGAGTCATGGGATTCCCCCCGCCATAGAATACGTCACTGGGCACGTTTCTATTGGTCGCTGACTTGAGTTCTTTACAGGCCCCATATGTGGTTCTCTGTTATTGTCAAGTTGGTGTTGCGGTGCGTAGGAACTTGAGAGTTCCGCTACGCTCGGTATATGTGTAGCTTGAGCCTTTTGGTCACGTGGCTCAATGTTACATAAACTTTTCAAGTTGTTGCTCACGTGGGAAGTCTCTCTGGGGGTTCCCGTCCCCTCCTTTATGGAGTAGGTTGACGGGGTATTGTTTAGGGATTCCCTGACTCCTCGCCTTAAAGGTCTGTTGAGTCATGGGTTTCCCCCCGTCATAGGGTACGTCGCTCCCCGTCCCCTCTTATGAAGTATTGTTGATGGGGGGTTGTTTTTTCCCTCAGCCGCGTCGCATTGGGACCCATGTCCGTATTCTTTCTTTTCTGTACGAAAAAAAAAATGCTTCTTGTCGTTCTCCCAGGCAGATTGGAGGAACGGTATCTGGTGTCTTGTTAGACTATCCATTGATGTGTTTTGGGTCTTGACGTGTACATAGTGCTGGCCCTGGGTGCTTCTGATAGGAATCACGCATGGGCTTGCGCGCCTTGGTTGCTCATCATTGAAACAGCGTTTTTATGGGGCAACTGGGATGGAGTTTGTCTCTTCCGAGCGCCAGTGTTGTCTCGACGAATTCTCGTTCATATCTGGGGGATGTTAACGGAATAGATCAAAGCATAGGTAGAAGGGTCTCACGCCCTTGGGGTGGGCCACCGAGCGCGGTACGAAAGGGACCGTCTGGGTGGCGCCCTCTATAATGTTTTGGATCGACACGCGTACCTACCCCCCTCCTAGGGTTGGGGATGGCGGCGTGATTAGGGCACAGGACTGATTCTGGTCGCGCCGGTCCAGGTCAGTTAACCCGTTGTCCGCCGGGGACGCAGATCTGCTGTTCTGGTACCCTGAGGGACTTGTGCTTTTTTCGGGGGGAAAAATGCCGGGTCGGCCCGGGTGTTGCAGGGTTTGACGTTATGGAAATATTCGTGGTTGTGTTACTACGTATTACCCCTCACTGTTGCTTGGTCCATGTTGTGTTGTACCTTGCGCTGCGCTAAGGGGGCCTGGTCCTTCTCCATTCTTTTCGCCCCTCTCTTCTCCTGCTTAAGCATGGCTGGGAGGGGGGCTATTGAGGTGATTCTTATGGAACTCCGGTTCCGAACTCCGAAATTGTTTCGTCGACCCGTAGGCCTGGGATAACCCCTTTTTGAAAACTGAAACACTTGTACTGCGGTATAGCCAGTGTATACCCGCAGTTGTGTTTGAGTTTTTTCTTGAGGGGTTATAGGAATAACCACCTCATGTTTGAACCAAGGGGGTGGTTGGTTCCCTGGTGTGTTGGTAGCGGAGTCAACTCTCGGGGTAGGCCGCTTGAGTGTGCCCCCGCACGTTTTCATGACGTCTGCCAATCGTGTCAGCCTTCTCTGCCTCGACCCCTCTAGAGAGTCGGGGGGATTTTGTGGAGGCTGTGACATGGTGCACAACAATACCAGAATACGCCCCTTCCACCGTGGTGCTGTTTTCAGCAGACCCCTTTGGCGCCTGTCTAGTCCGCAGTTCTCCAGGCTCAGGTCAAGAGCCTGTTGCCTGGATTGAGGGATCGACCTCTTCTGGGGGTCGTCTCCCCGGTGCGCTGCCTGCTCCCGCTGTGGGTGTAGCCTCTTGAGTGCTTCGAGCTTACAGCCATGTCAACCTGAACACGCCCGATCTCGTTCGATTTCGGAAGCGGTATAGGTTCAGGCCTGGGTTGTGCTTTGATGGGTGACTGCCTGAGTATACCAGGATCAGTGAGCTAGGCGGCGTGCTATAGGGGGGAAGGGCCTGCTCTTGGATGGGCCCTGTCCGAATACGCTGGCAATGTGGGGGGCGGTGTCACTAGTGACCGCCTGGTGAGGTCTCGATGCTGTGGCGTCGTTGGCCTCTCCAGGCCCCCTTTTTCCGGGGGGGGGGGTCCAGTCCCTTCTGGGTCTGGGTCCTCCTTCGCGCTCCGCTGCTACGGCCTTGCCACGGGGTTGGGCTTTGCTTTTGACCCCGTGATATCGTGGGTGGTAACGGGGGTTTGTACCTTTCCGTTCGTTCCCTAGTGGCATGCGGGTTGTGCGTTTGTGTAGTCGTGGGTACGCCCCACGGTCTGCTCACCCTGTGCGTTGAGTTGCTGAAGCTCCTCTTCGCGCAGTCGGATCCGACTCCCTCCCGTCCTCCGCTAGGGGGGTTCAGGGGGGCTCGGGTCCTCCCCGGTTCTGATGGTTGTGGGGGGCCTCAGCGGGTTCATTTGTTGAGCTCAGCTCTGCTCAGCTCCTGTGTTGCACTATGACGCTGAGCAGAGCTATGTATATAACCATAGTTATATGAGCATAGTGACGCTCAGCGTCAGGACTCACTGAGGACCTCTTGATCTTGCCTTGTGGTGAAAGATTGGGAAGGAGCTGATGGTATGGCCACACGGCCCACACCCCTGCTTATGTAGGTAGCGGATGGGGGTGTGGCCAGACAGATGATGGTAGGTAAAGGTACATGTGAGAATTTATTTCAGTTCAATACTGGATATGAAGAGTATTGCACTATGACGCTGAGCGTCACTATGATCATATAACTATGGTTATATACATAACCGTACGTTCTGTGGCTTAATACATGCCGTGATTAGGATTGGGAATTGACTCGAGAACTTGGCGAGTTTAGCACCTCGCTGAGGGATATCGAGCGGCCACGGGGTTTTATCTCGAATCGGTGTTGAGATAGATAGAGACACCTGTAGCTCTTAACAACATAAAACAGATTAATTAAATATGAATTAATCCACATAGGCTATATTTGCTAGATTTGCTATTATTTGCAAACAGCTGCCTACAGTGTGTGACCACACAAGCTGCAAGAAATAGACTCCTTTCACTTTTAATAAAGGGCGTATAATCTATGGCATAGGTGTCAAACTCATGGCCCGCGGGCCAAATGTGGCCCGCCACATCATTTGATGTGGCCCCCCAAGAGCTCTGGTAAAAAAAAAAAAATTTTTTTTTTTTTTTATAAACATTAACCTTGGGTTAAAAAATAGTGGCGTTAAAAGAATTGTGGGTTAATGCGTTAATAAAGCTTTAACTTTGACAGCCTTAGTTATTACACATTCTTACACATACATGTATGTTGAACATCTGAGGTATTGATGAAGTAACAAAGGAAAAAAGCCAAAAGCATTTACTCCTCAGACATTCTTTGACAATTGTACAGCCCAAAATACAAAAAAGATCCAGGCAGAATAGGTAACAAAGGGTTGAAGAAATATTGTCTGAACTGTCAGATGCAAACTGGCTGTGTGACATAACCAAGCATCTCGCTCAATTGAATAAGAAACTGCAGGACGCAAACAAGTCCCACCCAAAACTTGACCAATATAGTTGTGAACTGAGACAACCCTTATTTAGTTATTTTTGAGTACAGTTACAGTTGTGTGTTCATGCAGACACATAATAGCAATTACATTACGAATTGAAAACGGGAGACCCTGATGTAAACAAGTCGAAAGTCTTTCTCTGGTCTGCATCCCCTTAACAATTGTGTGTATTGAGCTGTACTGTACCCATTCTGCAATCTGTTAAAGTTAATTAAACTATCTTCCATTAGTTGGATGTATGGCCTCTGCAAGGTTGTGTGCAGCCATTTGTTTTTGTAACATCTGCTACATCTGTCCCATGTGTTCTTTGCACCTCACAGTTGTTAGTTATGCCCCTCTTGACTGTGACAAAAAGGTTTTGAACAAACTTAATGTCATAGCTTGTATTTGATGATATTCTTCTTTGTTATTTAGTTGAATGGTTTGATCATTGATTGATGGGGTAATATGGGGTTCTGATAAACAAATTTTTTTTGTTAAAATAACATAAGCTAACATATATTTTTACATCTATGCAAAATGTATAACTTGAATAAGTAATAAATACAGAAACAACATGTTTAACAATATGTAAATGAGTAGCTACATTTATTTTACATTACATTAACATTTATATGGTCTTTGGCCCTTTGAGGGCAACCATAATGCTGATGTGGCCCTCTGTGAAAATGAGTTTGACACCCCTGATCTATGGAGAGTAATGGACATGAAACTGACTACAATTCCTATTATGAATCCTCCCTTTTTGGTTTAAAATAGACCAAGATGTATTCTGGCTTGCGAGGTTAGCTGCCATCATTGTGGGATGAATAATGCAGTTATTTCGCAGGCGAAACAGATTTAATTCAGGCTACCACTGAGTATTATTCACAAAAGGCAACAGAATGTTTTGAGAAGCATAAAGGAGAGAGCGAATCGATTATCCTGCAGCCCACAGTGTTATGTCTCGGGGTATTGAACCCAATATGAAGTACAGAGCAAAAATAGACAGGTCTTGTTCAAAACCCAGTCTTGGCCGTATATTTAATAAATATAGAATGGTCGAGTATTCAGGCAGGGGTCGATACACGGGGGGAGAACTCGTACAGTCCAGGGGCATGCACGGGACAGGAGAGTCAGACAGGCAGGGGTCGATACATGGGAACAGAGTAGTCAGCCAGACAGGGGTCGATACATGGGAACAGAGTAGTCAGCCAGGCAGGGGTCGATACATGGGAACGGAGTAGTCAGCCAGGCAGGGGTCGATACATGGGAACGGAGTAGTCAGCCAGGCAGGGGTTGATACATGGGAACGGAGTAGTCAGCCAGGCAGGGGTCGATACACAGGAACGGAGTAGTCAGCCAGGCAGGGGTCGATACACGGGAACGGAGTAGTCAGACAGGCAGGGGTCGATACATGGGAATGGAGTAGTCAGTCAGGCAGGGGTCCGAGCGGGTACAGGGGAGTTAGCCAGACAGGGATCAAGACAGGTGCAGGTCCTCATACGTTCCGGGAAAGGCAAGGAGAGTTTGTCAGGCAGGCAGGGGTCAGAGCACGTCTTTGTCGGGAGCCAGAGAACAGGGTGAAGAGCCAGGTAGGACTGCAGGGAAGGAAGAGAACAAGGGTTAGACACGGTCGAAGAACAATGGGCTAGAGAACAATACGAGAGAGAGCAGAATAACATGACTAACTGGGAAATACGAAGTTACGATCTGGCAGCCTCATGACATCTGGGGCGGGGTTATATTACACACACAGCTCCGCTGACAGCATCACACCGCCATTCTGCACCTGAATTGATGCGAGAATGAGAGAGAGAGAGAGAGAGAGAGAGAGAGAGAGAGAGAGAGAGAGAGAGAGAGAGAGAGAGAGAGAGAGAGAGAGAGAGAGAGAGAGACCGAATTAGAGATTAGCCAGGTAGGAACCGTGACACACAGTTCTGATTGATTGATTGAAAATTGTATAAACAGATTGCAGAATGGGTACAATACAGTACAGCTCAATACTAACAACTGCTAAGAGGATGCAGACCAGAAAAAGACTTTCGTCTTGTTTATATAAGGGTCCTCCATTTTCAATTCATCAAGACATTTATGACATACAAGACATACAAATGTATACGGTACAGACATTGTAGAAAGGTAAGGCCATCTCGAGTCTGGCCCCAGCCAAGCCCAGCCATCCTTCTACCAGAATCACACTGTCACATAGTAATGTCTAATGACAATATAGAATATAAGCTGGAGCGGGCTGTATGTGAAAACCAGCCCCTCCAGTAGTGCATTAAGCAAGGTCCCGAACAGGTAAGAAAGTAAACACAAGGCGTTGATCCAAATAGTAAATTATATTTATTATCCTGTGGCAGGAATTCAAACCTCCACTTGATATTTGTATAGATGAGAGGGAAATAAAACCCCACAACACATAGACGAACAGGGAAAAGGGTAATGGGAGAACAAGCAAGGTAAACGTACTAGAGGGAAATATGGTAATGATATAATATAATACAATATGACAAAGTATAATAAGATATGATATAAAGTAACTAAATAAGCGCCCACGGACACTAACCAACCAGCCAGAGATTGGTACTGGGAAAACCCCCAGCAAACTTGTACAAGGTACAAGTCCACACTCAGTGGAAATAGGCCTAAAGCCAACAAGAGAGAACTTACTCCAATGGAGAAGTGGCGCAGAGGCCAACAATATCTATATATATCTACTTAGGACTTAGTCCACACGAAGCAGTAGATAAGCACTGTATCGCTCCACAACAGTGGCAAACAATGGCAACCCCACTCCACTCTGATCACTGGCAATGACAGAATGAGGTGCCCCGATGTGTGTCACCTCCCACTCTTTTAACCACCCATCTCCACTGCCTGCCTGAAGATGCACCAATAAGGTGCAACCAATCCAATCAGGGAGATGAGTGGCATCTGTGGAAACAGAAACAGGCGATTAGGAGATGACACAACACCACACATAGAAAACACAAATAATATATTACCCTGATGTTACATGGTGTTAAAATATATGGCAATAATGATAATGAACAACCCACGTACGTGACACCTCCCCCCATAGAAGCGAACCTACCGGGTGAGCAAAACATTATTTCCTATACAACCAACATCAGAGCAGTACCCCCAGACCTACCCTCTGGATATCGGCCACAACATTGTCCACCCCCTTTTTGTGACGGATGACAATGTTGTAGCCCTGCACCAACAGGGCCCAACGCATCAACCTCTGGTTGTGGTTATACATATGAGCCAAGAACACCAGGGGATTGTGGTCCGTGTGGACCAACACCGGAATAGCGCTGGAACCCACGTACACCTCGAAGTGCTGGAGAGCGAGGAGCATCGCCAGTGTCTCCTTCTCGATGGTCGAGTAGTTCAACTGATGCAGCTTGAACTTCACCGAGAAGTAGCAAACCGGATAATGCACCTCGCCCTCTCCCGCCTGCAACAGCACAGCTCCAGCCCCAGTAGCACTCGCGTCGACGTCCAGCTGAAAGGGCAACGCAAAGTCAGGGGCTGCCAGAACAGGAGCACTGCATAGGAGAGACTTAGCAGCCTCGAAGGCGCACTGACACTCCTCGGACCACACAAAAGGTACAATAGGACTACATAAAGAAGTGAGGGGAGCCACCACCACAGAAAAATTCCTACAAAAACACCGGTAATACCCTGTCATCCCCAGGAAACGCCGTAGCTCGCGCCTTCTGGAAGGAGCCGGATACGCCAGGATCGCTGTCACCTTAGCGTCCACCGGGCGGACCTGTCCGTGACCCACCTGCTTCCCCAAGTACGTCACCGTGGCTTTCCCAAACTCACACTTGGCGAGGTTCAGAGTCAACGAAGCCTCCGCCAAGCGTGCAAACACCACCCGTAAGTTATCAATGTGCTCCCCCCAAGTGTCCGAGTACACCACCACATCGTCCAAATAGACGTTGCACTTAGACACACCCCCCAACACCATGTGCATCAAACGTTGGAACGTGGCCGGTGCGTTCCTCATTCCGAAGGCCATGACGGTGTACTGCAAAAAATGGTCTGGTGTAACGAACGCCGAAATATCAGATGCTCGCTCCGTCAGGGGAACTTGCCAGTACCCCTTCAGGAGATCGAGTTTCGTAATAAATACAGCGGGACCAATACTGTCAATGCAGTCATCCATTCTGGGCAACGGGAACGAGTCAGGCACCGTCACCGCGTTCACCTTCCTGTAATCAGTGCAGAACCGGAGAGACCCATCAGCCTTAGGAGCTAAAAGGCAAGGAGAGCTCCAAGGACTACGGCTATCCTTAGCCATCCCATGTTCCATCAGATACTCAGCCTCCTTCCTCATCACCTCCCTCTTCGCCACCGGACACCGATATGCGTGTTGTTTAATGGGGGTCGCACCCCCCACATCAATATCGTGCTCCAGGACGGTGGTTCTGGAAGGCACATCAGACAACAACACAGGATAGGATAACAACAGTTGACGTACATCATCACTCTGTGACTCGGGCAGATACAACAGATGGGCAGTGACCTCACTCATGAACTCCGAGTTAGTCAAACGCCCCGTCTGCTGACCCTCGGACAACGCCTTCAAATCGTCGTCCGGCAGGGGATTAACACATGTCAACAAAACCGCTGGAACAGCTCCTGGGCTGCCAGACTGCACCTCCTGCTCACTCTCACCAGCACGGGTGAGATACTTCTTCAACATGTTAATATGACACAACCGTGTCTTCCTGCGCCTCTCGGGCGTACATATAACATAATTGGTGTCTGATACTTTCCTCTCCACCTTATAGGGCCCTGCAAACCGGGCAGAGAGAGCTGACCCAGGCATGGGCAGCAAGACCAGCACTTCATCGCCAGCCTCGAACTGCCGCCCCACCGCCTTCTTGTCAAACCTCACCTTCATCTCCCCCTGGGCAGAGGCGAGGGCCTCCCTAGCCAACGAGGACGCACAGCGGAGACGCTCCTTGCACCGGGAGACAAAATCAAACACAGTCGATTTAGGAGAAGAACCAGACAACATCTTCTCTTTGAGCAGTTTCAATGGACCACGCACACTGTGACCAAACACTAACTCTGCTGGGCTAAACCCAAGTGACTCCTGTTTATCATCCCGAATAGCAAACAGTACAAATGGCACACCCTCGTCCCAACCACAACCCGTATCAACACAGAACTTCTTTAGCATGGCCTTCAGCGTCTGGTGCCAGCGCTCTAGCGCCCCCTGTGATTCAGGATGGTACGCGCTAGACACCGTGTGACTGATACCCAAAGCCTGTAATGATTGATTAAAGGTCTTAGACATGAAATTCGAGCCTTGATCACTTTGCACGGTTTTTGGTAAACCGTAAGTTGCGAAAAACCTGTTTAATGCCTTGGTAATTGCTGGGGCAGTAATCTTCCTCAGAGGTATTGCCTCTGGGAAACGGGTGGCAAGACACATAATAGTCAACATGTATTGGTGACCTGCCTTTGTCTTAGGCAGGGGGCCAACACAGTCAATGATCACATGTTCAAAAGGTTCCCCTATCGCTGGAATGGGGTGCAGGGGAGCTAAAGGAACCCCCTGATTTGGCTTTCCCACAATTTGACATGTACTACAAGTACTACAAAACTTTACCACATCGGCCTTCAGACTGGGCCAAAAGAAATTTTGCAGTATTCTGTCATAAGTCTTTGAAATACCCAAATTACCAGACCAAATATGTTCATGAGCTAACATCAAAACGTGACGTCTACACTCCACTGGTAATACAACCTGGTGCACTACATTCCAGGCATCCCCACACTCTAAGCCTGTCACACCTGGCCTAGCTACCCAAGTTCGCATTAACACCCCTTCCTCTATTAAGAAGGTGTGTTTCCTACTATCGGTAGTGTTGGCTACTGCCGCAAAACAACTTGTTAGGGAGGAATCATTTTTCTGAGCGTCAATCAACGCTTGACGCATTAGAGGCAACGGCATGTCGGAAAACTTGGGATTTACCAGTTTCCCCTGAACGCTACTCACACCCCTTTTTATCTCGTCACTAGACGGCCACCTGTCCTCAGCGAGAGCCTCGCCACAGACGGAGTCCCGCAGCGTCACCGCCTGCTCTCGTCTCTCCTGAGCCCTAGTCACAGCACAGATAGGAAAAACATTTGGGTGACTTTTAATCAACGCATCGCACAGAAACTCAGACACTGGGGCGTCCACCATCTCCAGAAATGGAATTACCTTCCCCCCAGCTATATCATTCCCCATGATAAAATCAATTCCGGCTACCGGAAAAGATGAACGAACCGCCACGGAAAAACAACCTGTGACTAGTTCTGATCTCACATGTATCATATGTAACGGAGCGGGTGTGAAGCCCATTTCTATCCCGCGGACAATAGCACTTGACTTACAAGACGACTCCTCATTTAACGGCAATACATCCGCCAGAATAAAGGACTGCGAACCACCTGTATCACGAAGGATCCTCACCTCGCGTTGGTCACAGACTTTACCCGACAGTGACACAAAACCAGAAAATATAAAAGGTTCAAAACAACTGTCTGGTTTCTCCTGCTCTGGGCATGAGACAGTGCTAATCAACCCCACCCCCTTTGGTTTCTGAGCTGGCCTTTTAGTATCTTGCCGATCGCGCACAAATGCATAACAGTCCGCCACCAAATGACCTGGCTTCTTACAATAATTACAATGTCTCTTTTCAGACGGAGGCGAGCGTGGCCGATACGCACGCTCGCCATTCCCCCGAAATGGTAATTCCCGAGAGGGAAACGCACCGCTTTTAACATACACAGTATCGTTACGCACAGAAGCATGTTTGTGCGTCAACGCCAATTCATCCGCCAAAACAGCAGCGTCTTGGAGAGTAGACACTTTCTGTTCATTCAGATACACCACGGTTCGTTCGGGCATACAGAGTTTAAATTGTTCCATGAGTACTAACTCGCTCATGGCTGCAAGATCCTGCACCTTACTCGCCGCGCACCATCGTTCAAAAAGATTCCTCTGTTCACGGGAGAAATCTGTATTTGTCTGAGAAGGGGATTTTCTGAGCGAGCGAAAACGCTGTCTATATGCTTCGGGAACCAACTCATACACACGTAAAACAGCATTCTTCACTCGCTCATAATTTTGACTGTCATCCATAGTTAATGACGCAACCGCTGCACTGGCTTTGCCAGTGAGCCTGGTCTGAAGTAAAATCACCCACATATCCTCCGGCCAATGCAGAGCCTGTGGAATCCGCTCAAAAGCAGAAAAATAAGCCTCTACTTCTGACTCTCGGAACATGGGCACCAGAGAAACGTGCTGGCCGATATTAAAGTGAGCCGGGGAAACCCCAGCTGGAGAGTAGGTAGCACTACCACTACCAGCTCCAGCCTCCAACCTCAGCCTCTCTATGGTCAGTTGAAGTTCCCTGTCCTTCTCCTCCTTCTCCTGCAGCCTGTCTCTCTCCTCCATCTCCTTTCTCTCCAGCCTGTCCCTCTCCTCCTTTTCTTTTCTCTCCAGCCTGTCCCTCTCCTCCTTCTCCTTTCTCTCCAGCCTGGCTCTCTCCTCCCCTCTCTCCTCTCTATCTCGTACAGCCGCTTTGTCCTCTCTGTCTCGTACAGCTGCTCTGTCCTCTCTGTCTCTCTCTCTCTCTTCCCTGTCTCGCTCCTCCCTGCGCAAAACCGCTCTCTCCTCCATCTGGAGACGGGCAAAACGCAGGCTAGAGCGCTTATGGCCAGAAGACGTCGATTCTTTATCTGAATCGCCACCCCCCTCACTCTCAACTCTGGGAGTACTACCATTTTCCCTAACAGCACCACCCTCCGGGCCAAGATCACCTAAGGGAGATTTATCGCCAGTGTTTTTAACCTCCTGGTCCACTAACAGTGAGTCACTATGACTTACCACTCCCGAGCCGTGCTGAACACCTGTTGGTCCACTAACCCAGTTATTACAGCCGCCTTCAAATCAGCCTCGGACTGGGAACTTTGCACAGAAATATTATAATGTTTAGCAATAAGGCATAATTCCGCCTTAGTGCAACCGTCCAAATGATCCTCTGACGGATCCACTACAAAGACCTCCAAAACAAACGCAGACGCAGCCATAATATGTCCTTATGCGTGACTATGATACACCAAAAAAATATATAACGTCCTCACTTAGCCAACCATGACCGTGCGCAATAATAATAGACACATTCTGCATTTATACCTCTTAACCAAAACAATCCAACTGACCACATCTACTACCAATGAAAACAATAACAAATGTTCCTAACCACTCAACTAGGGTCACCTATGTCACTCTAGCCTATCCCAGCTAAACTACTCCCCTAACGGGATGAGGGCTACACATATCTTCAGTCGCTTACCGATTTCATTGCGCGCTCCACCGGAATCACGACTCGTGCCCCCCACCCCCTGGCCAGGCAGGCGACCCCCCTGTTACCTATGTGGTAGAAAAAAGAGATCTGGTTAAGAGCATACACGAATGGTTAATTATTATACAAAAACATGGCATGGATACATAAATACCAATAAACAACAACGCCACTTTACCTGACACCATCAGCCCCTATGTCAAACGTACACAGCAGACCGGCATTGAGCCCCCCATGTCACAAGGACATGAAAGACCGGAAATGAGCCCCCATGTCACATAGTAATGTCTAATGACAATATAGAATATAAGCTGGAGCGGGCTGTATGTGAAAACCAGCCCCTCCAGTAGTGCATTAAGCAAGGTCCCGAGCAGGTAAGAAAGTAAACACAAGGCGTTGATCCAAATAGTAAATTATATTTATTATCCTGTGGCAGGAATTCAAACCTCCACTTGATATTTGTATAGATGAGAGGGAAATAAAACCCCACAACACATAGACGAACAGGGAAAAGGGTAATGGGAGAACAAGCAAGGTAAACGTACTAGAGGGAAATATGGTAATGATATAATATAATACAATATGACAAAGTATAATAGGATATGATATAAAGTAACTAAATAAGCGCCCACGGACACTAACCAACCAGCCAGAGATTGGTACTGGGAAAACCCCCAGCAAACTTGTACAAGGTACAAGTCCACACTCAGTGGAAATAGGCCTAAAGCCAACAAGAGAGAACTTACTCCAATGGAGAAGTGGCACAGAGGCCAACAATATCTATATATCTACTTAGGACTTAGTCCACACGAAGCAGTAGATAAGCACTGTATCGCTCCACAACAGTGGCAAACAATGGCAACCCCACTCCACTCTGATCACTGGCAATGACAGAATGAGGCGCCCCGATGTGTGTCACCTCCCACTCTTTTAACCACCCATCTCCACTGCCTGCCTGAAGATGCACCAATAAGGTGCAACCAATCCAATCAGGGAGATGAGTGGCATCTGTGGAAACAGAAACAGGCGATTAGGAGATGACACAACACCACACATAGAAAACACAAATAATATATTACCCTGATGTTACATGGTGTTAAAATATATGGCAATAATGATAATGAACAACCCACGTACGTGACACACACAAACATCGCTCCGAGGTTCCCCTCTGTGACAGCTTCGTTTTTGGGTTCTCCGGGACTATTTGGACATTTCATTTGTAGGCTATACCGATCATAGATTGGAATGTGATTACCAGTGTACTTGTAGGCCAACTTCAACAATTAAAGGACAAAGAACTTGGGGAGAATCACAGCACTGTTCCGAGAAGCGTCGCAAATCTCTCACGGTCTCTTACCCTCCTCCTTCTAACAGAACTTGAATAATCGGCGCACGGAATTCATATTTACCACTGGGTTTAATTACAATGCATAAAGTGTGAAATGGTAAATGACTGCATTTTTATAGCAGCTTTTATCCAAAGCACTTTACATTTTGTTCCTCACATTTTACCCATTCACACACAGACGGCAGAGGCAACCATGCAAGGTGCCAACCTGCTCATCAGGAGCAATTAGGTGTTAAGTGTCTTGCTCAACGACACTTTGACACGCTGCCGAGAAGAGCGGGAATCTAACCGGGAAGCTCCGGATTACCAGACGACTGCTCTACCTCCCGAGCCACTGTTGCCACTGTCTGTGTGACCTGTGAGAACGCCTGCACGCCGTTAGCACCGAATAGGCCCGACATTTTTTTATTATCAGCAGCAATCGAGGCCAGTATGTGCCAACATCGCTGACCGTGGCGCTTTCAGAGATCCTTAGATCCGTAGATGTCTTTTGAGGACGCCACCTCTGCCTTCCCTCTAGACTATAGGGTTGTATGAAAATAAAAGGTCAATGAGGTCATTGTCAACCAGGACTCTGTTAGTTGATTGCTTAGTATTTGAAAAGTGGGCGTGGCGTTACCGTAACACAGATGCTAGCTAGTTCTCATTTTGACGGTCCCTCTGAGAGACATAATAAAGGTCTACTACACTCAATGAATGTGCAAAGTTATGGCAAGTGTCAACTCCGGGAAATAGGGGCTGATCTTTTTGGTAAGAGCACAATGAATGAATGAATGAAAACTTTATTTAACAGATTGCAGAATGGGTACAATACAGTACGGCTCAATACAATTGTTAAGGGGATGCAGACCTGAGAAAGACGTTTGTCTTGTTTCCATCAGGGTCCCCCATTTTCAATTCATATAGACATTTATGACATACACAACATACATGACATTTATGGCATAGGGACATATAGGTATTTAGTACTGATACATTTGTGACATAAACGGTATTCAAATATACAGTACTGTTACCCCTAGATCCTGACAGAGTATATACATATGATGGGGAGGGGACTGTACATTAGGAGGGGGTGGGTGGGTGGGAGAGAAATATACATACAGCGGGGAGGGAATATATACATGCGGTGGGGAGGAGACTGTCTATTAGGAGGTGGTGGGGGTTTTGGGCATTTACGGTGGCCAGTTTCGAATTGCAGCCTCCCGTAGGTGCTCTTTAAGAGCGGTTTTGAATGTGGGCACACACTATACAGTTTAGTTTGATTTAGAGAATTTTTGTTTTTCAGAGACCAAACCAAACCATGACAAGGGAAAAAGACAAGATTGATTGATTTAATAAAAGCCAGATAAAAGAAAACAGAAAAAATGTGAAAAATTTACAGTTTTCTGAGACAAAACAAATGCTGATGTCCCTTTTTACGCGCTGCCTCACGACTCTTCTCAAAGGTCAGTTTAGAGTCAATGACTGTCCAGAGATGCTTGTAGCTTCCTACACAGTCAACAGGCTGAATGAGTGAATGGATGAATGGATGAATGAATGAATGAATGAATGAATGAATGAATGAATGAATGAATGAATGAATGAATGAATGAATGAATGAATGAATGAATGAATGAATGAATGAATGAATGAATGAATGAATGAATGAAGAGGTCAAAACATTTATATATCCTTCTTACCTGTAACTACCTGTAACTACCAACAATTTCAGACACCCCTACAGGACCGTACCATCTCAACCTGGCAAACGTGCCTCTCAATCGTGTTCAGTCAGTGGCTTCTGGCTAGCCTTGCACAAGGTAGTGCAGCCAGTGTAGTAGGTAATGTACCGGCAGGGGTGCAGTCGTAATATTGGCGGAGGCCAAACGGTATCCTATTATTATGCAAAGTCTAGGCACTTATCACCTAGACTTTGCATAATAATAGGATGCGCGCACTTCGAAGCCCAAACGCCGCTTGACCGCGGTTGCCCAGCACTGCACCACTGTGTACCGGTAAGTAGTTAACTAGCTTGTTTAGCCCAATACACTTCACTTTCTTACCTTCAGGGTTTCTGAATTAGATTGTGTCAAGTGTCTATGGATGAATGCTAACGTTAGCTAGTTTCTTGGGGAGGACCCCCAGAACCCCCGCTTAAAGTGCCCCCCCCCCCCATGTTGAAACCAAACCTACGGGTGTAAAAAGTACCCAGAAATTATACTTAAGTGAAAGTATGGGTACCGTCTCAAAATCGTACTCAAGTAAAAGTGTCTGGCTAAAAACACACTTAAAGGAAAACTCCAACATTTTGGGAAATTAGCTTATTTGCAATCTACCCTGGAGTTAGACAAGAAGATAGACACATACCTTTTTTCTTCTCTGTGCATGCAGTAAGAGTAGGAAGACGCACACCGTTAGCCTAGCTTAGCGTCAGTCACTGGAAGTAGGTTCCTCCATTAGCCTAGTTCCCAACGTCTTCCTACTCCTACTGCATGCACAGAGAAGAAAAAGGTATGTATCTTCTTGTCTAACTCCAGGGTTCCCAAAATGTCGGAGTGTTAAGATACATACCTTTTTCTTCTCTGTGCATGCAGTAGGAGTAGGAAGACGTGCACCGTTAGCCTAGCTTAGCGTCAGTCACTGGAAGTAGGTTCCTCCATTAGCCTAGTTCCCAACGTCTTCCTACTCCTACTGCATGCACAGAGAAGAAAAAGGTATGTATCTTCTTGTCTAACTCCAGGGTAGATGGCAAATAAGCTAATTTCCCAAAATGTTGGAGTTTTCCTTTAAGTAAAAGTAAAAAAGTTTCTACTTTTAAATGTACTTAAGTACTAAAAAGTAAACACTTTTTTTCTGACTCTATTAATCAAAGATCCCCACTTTCTAGTCTTGCACAAGGACTAATCAGCATGGGTATGGGCGGGTTCATTTTCCATTGGTGGGGATTCGATTGGCTGTTTTTAAATAAAGTGCGTCCGCAGGATTAATAACGTTAATGTTAGTTCGGCCAGAGAAACAAATATACTAATTAAAATTGTTGGACCTGTGAGATTTGTACTTTGTAGGTCTGCATTTTAAATGTAAGGAGTAAAAAGTATTTTTTCTCTAAAATGTAATTGAGTAAAAGTACAAGTATACAAACCTAATAATACTCAAGTAAAGTACAAATCCCCAAAAACAGTACTTATGTATTGCAACGAAGTACAATTACTCAAGTACTTTACACCCCTGCCTACACCCTTGAGTAGAAGAACATCATGCATCTGATAAACTGCCTTTCACTTTCACCCTTAAAGTGCCCTTTGTGTTCTGTTTGTCAGAACATCCATTATCCAACCCACCAGAGTGTAACTCAACTCAATATGCCCCGTCAGCCTCATGGCTGAAATGTGCGGTTGGATGGTAATTATTAAAGGCTGAAGGAAAATCGATAAATAGCAATCTAGCGTGGGTTTTTATTCCCCTCTAGGTTTTTAAACGAAAAGGTTAAGTTGGGTGATTGCGGCATCCTCGACCCCTCTGTGTGCAGATTGCTGCTCCGCTTCCCTCGTGAGCTCTGTCTTCACAAAAACCTGTCAATGGTTTTCATTAGGAGAGAAGTGATGGGGCGACTGGCCTGAAGTCATTAAGAGCTTTGGGGCTGCTGCGTTTAGGAGCAGGGTTAGGTACACCAGGCTTCCACAGGTTAGGTACACGTTGTAGGCTCAGAGACATGTTAAAAATACA
Organism: Notolepis coatsorum; assembly: GCF_963971535.1. Lineage (NCBI taxonomy): Eukaryota > Metazoa > Chordata > Actinopteri > Aulopiformes > Paralepididae > Notolepis > Notolepis coatsorum. The sequence continues at coordinate 208,330,880 of NC_140168.1, read as the reverse complement.
AGTGTGTCTGACTCTTAACCACCAAAACCTGCACGGATTATAACGTATGACGTATATCATGCCACTTAGGGTACCTTGTGTATACTGCACCTTATATTATATTGTTTACTTTTACTCTTACTCATAGTATTGTATTCAGATACGTTGTTATTGTAACGTGTAATATAACCGATATGGCATACAGACCCTCATCTGCACCTTTGTTTGTGTAACCGGTGTGATCTCGCTCTGCATTGTGTTTTCGATTCAACCCCTGTTAAGGGATCGCCCTGAGTGGGAGTTGAACCCCGGTATCCCGCGCCGCGGGCGGCATCACCGACCACTGTACCAAGAGGTGAATTCACTTCTAAGTACTGGGTCTGGATGCCTCTGGGGAGTGAGTTTACTTGCAGTACCGCTTAACGTCCACAGTCACTTCAATATACAAGTCCCTCGTGACTGTGGATAGACATGCGGTACCTCCGTTACACTCACCCCCCTAAACTCACTCCACCCAGGGCATCCGGGTCTATCGGCACCACGTGTAACCGGTGTGATCTCGCTCTGCATTGTGTTTTCGATTCGACCCCTGTTAAGGGATCGCCCTGAGTGGGAGTTGAACCCCGGTCTCCCACGCCGCGGGCGGCATCACAGACCACTGTACCAAGAGGTGAATTCACTTCTAAGTACTGGGTCTGGATGCCTCTGGGAAGTGAGTTTACTTGCAGTACCGCTTAACGTCCACAGTCACTTCATGCGGTACCTCCGTTACATTTGCATGTTTATTTTTCTCATATTTTTATATTCAGATAACATTTTAGTGCCTATATTTATGTCTTTCTGGTGGCATTTATTAAAGGGGCATTTTACTCAAAAAAAAACAATGTTGATTTATTTTACACATAATCTCACACACATCCAAAAACTCGAAAACAGTTCTGACAGTTATTGAGAGTAAATCTATTTGAATATGGCCACCAGTGGTGTCATGGAGGTAATTTAATCATTGTGTTGTGTGATAATTACGGCTACATGAAAGTATGGCTAAGTGCCCCATTATGAGTGTTGGCAAATTCGCTATCTGTCCTGAAGCCCTCCATAGTAATGTTGGGTCTGTTCTTACTTTGCCTGCGACTGTTTTCATGCCAGACCGAGCTGAGGCAAGGTTCCTCTTAGCCGGCATGCTCTCTACTTTAGTTTTATACTTTTGTTTAACCCTTCGGATTTTCACCCTCCTTTTGGCTGCATCTACTTCAGAAGCCCCTCCTTGACTGAAGGTCTTCTTCTGTAGACGTGACTGCCTTAAGAAATCCAAGGTTTGTTATTGGAGTAACCCTTAATCTTTTTAGTACGAGTAATCTGTTCCCCTCTTACCTATCATCCCTCATGGTGCAGAAACAGAGTCGTTTTGGCCTGCGTTCACAGGAACTTTTAACTCTCTCTATATCATTTGCCCAAACAGAACTCGGAAAAACAGCCTTTTCCTATTCTGCCCCATCTACGTGGAACTTATTGCAAAAGGAACTGAGGCTCCCGAACCTAATTCCCATTGGGGATTTTAAACTTCTTATATGCAATATTGAGAGGGCATCCATGGGGGCCTTGCTCTTAATTAAATGTATCTAGATTTTAGCCTCTCTTAGATTTTTTGTTGAGTTACTTGTCTTGTATTTGTCTGGAACTTGTTTTAGGTATTTGTTGTGTTTGTTTGGTGGATCAGGTCGCTCTTGTAAAGCGATTTTTACCTGTATAAATAAAGGTTTGAAATGAAATCATATTCTCATAAAAGATAAGAACATATTACATCACTGAGTTCATCGATGTCCTTGCAAGAGTCTTTGAACATCTCCCAGTAGGTGCAGTCAAAGCAAGGACGTTCCAAGTCAGTCAGAAGATCCTTAACACTTTGAGTGCCAGCAGGGGGCGCATGATTTATCGCTTGAATGCCAGCCTTTTTATACTGATTTTCCGATATTTCATGATTTTCACGGAGCTATTTCTATATTCTATATTATGGCTATGTGTCTAATACGCCCGTCGCCTATCAATGACTTGCTTGCAGTCAACATGTACGAAACAGATTGTTTTTTTCATCTGTAGATTTCAGTTTTATACCATTTTGAAAAACACTTGTTTTTGGAAAAATAAAAAAAGATTCTGTGATAAACGCCCTTTAGTGGAATACACAAAACACGTTGTCATTGTTCGGCCTGTTTATGAATCGTTTTCAAATAAATGCTAGATTATCGATAGTATTATGTGTACGTATGCACCTTAGAGAAGCGGGCTGAAAAATGTATTATCTATTTCCTGGTCAACACACACACACACACACACACACACACACACACACACACACACACACACACACACACACACACACACACACACACACACATACACACACACACATACACATATAGGGGACACGTTGAGATATATGTGAAAAATAACTCTGATTACCCCAAGACTGGTAAAATAGATTCCTTACCTCACATCAGATGTTCTGCAAAAAGATTATTCCAATTCCTGATCGCCATTCCAAATATCGATCGCGTTTATGGATCCAACGTTAGGTACTCGAAACACATATTCCACGCTGTTCTGAGTGTCTATGGGATCGGCTCGGGTTACATGCCTGATAAGTAAAATGTGGATTCTGGAGTTTTCTTTTCTCATCCATTTCCATTGAGTCCAATCCAATGGATGCATTACCATCCGGGAGACGATAGGGGGCGGTATTTTCCCTGTTTGAGCTCAGAGCCAGTCCCAATGGTAACATGAGGCTAGATTGATGACAAATTTATGGAGATCACTAATAAAAGCAATAACGATTAAAAACTAGACTTCTCGTCATTGGCACTCAACACATGGCATGAAATTACGAGAATTTCTCGTGGCTGGCACTCAAAGTGTTAAGAACTTCTACTCATGCACAATAGAGAGCATCCTGACTGGCAATATCACCTCCTGGTTTGGGAATAGCACCGCACAAGACCGTAGCAGACTACAGAGAGTGGCCCGCTCAGCCGAACGCACAATTGGAGGGGGGCTTCCCACTCTCCAGGACATTTACAACAAGCGTGGGTAAGGCTAAGAGAATGATCAAAGACTCCAGCCACCCAAACAACTGCCTCTTTGGACTGCTGCGGTCAGGCAAGCGATACCGGAGTCTCATGGCAAGCACAGAGAGACTCAGAAGAAGCTTCTATCCCCAGGCCATCAGGATGCTCAATAAACAATAACACTATGTAACAACCATCAAATACACTCACAGCACACACATCCACACGCACACACTCACTTTTTTTTTTATCCACTTTTTCTCCCATTTTCTATTTTTCTCCTATCCCAATTTCGTATCATGCAATTCAACCCTCCCCTGTCTCGAACGCTGTTTCTTGCCTCCCACAAGCCTGCTGCAGTGCTGCAATGTGGACTAAGTCATACATAGCACGAGTCCCCTCCGATACTCGAGGTAACAGCAGTTGCATCTTTTCACCTCCTACGCGGCGTGATCTTTCAGCGTCAGGGGTCTGCGCTTTGGAGGGGCGTCGCCCCCATCGCTTCCTGATTCTACTGCGCAGGCGCACCAACCAACCTGTAGGAGTCGCTGTCCACAACGCCCGATCCCCACCCATTAGTTTCCCACCCCCTAATACTGCCAATGTGTATTAGTACGGACGACCAGCTAAACTGAAAGCAATGTGGAGCGCTGGGCTCGAACAGGCGAACCCAGCGTCTCCAGTATTCGTGGTGAGCGCCTTGCCCACTGCACCACGTAGCCGCCCGCACACACTCACTTTAAACAAACAACTCACTGCAGCACCCACTTTACCCACTTTAGAACACCTAAACACACTTTATATTTATTGGTAAAGAATTTGCACTACAACCCATACCTCATTACACCTTATACTGTAAATTGTACCTAAATTGTACCTCATCCCATTTCTGCTTTGCACTGTATAGTATACTGTATTGTAACTCAGTTACTTCTACTCTGCATTGTACATTGTATATATGTATATACTGAACACTTTTGTCTACGTACTTGACTTCTATTTTATACTTGCTATACTTATTTTATACTTATCTATTTTTGTCTAGCACAGTCTCTGGAGCGTAACAGAAAGAAGCATTTTGTATAAAAGTATTCTGTACTTCTGTATGACAACTAATAAAGAAACTTGAACTTGAACTCTGGACACAAGCAGTAGATTCCTTAGACCGTATTTTAACATATTTTGTTCTGGACCTCTTCTCTCTTTAGGGCAGTGGGGAGAAGGAGCATAGGTCCATAAAACCTAAGGGGGACAGGGATGTTGTCTCCAGAGTCAGACAAGAAGATGGATACCAATTTATCTCTCTGCGCATTCAGTGAAAATATATCCGGCTGCAAGCTAGCCTAGCTTAGCACAACTTAATGGAAGCGGATACAGATCAGCTAGCCTAGCTTAGCACAACTTAATGGAAGCGGATACAGATCAGCTAGCCTAGCTTAGCACAACTTAATGGAAGCGGATACAGATCAGCTAGCCTAGCTTAGCACAACTTAATGGAAGCGGATACAGATCAGCTAGCCTAGCTTAGCACAACTTAATGGAAGCGGATACAGATCAGCTAGCCTAGCTTAGCACAACTTAATGGAAGCGGATACAGATCAGCTAGCCTAGCTTAGCACAACTTAATGGAAGCGGATACAGATCAGCTAGCCTAGCTTAGCACAACTTAATGGAAGCGGATACAGATCAGCTAGCCTAGCTTAGCACAACTTAATGGAAGCGGATACAGATCAGCTAGCCTAGCTTAGCACAACTTAATGGAAGCGGATACAGATCAGCTAGCCTAGCTTAGCACAACTTAATGGAAGCGGATACAGATCAGCTAGCCTAGCTTAGCACAACTTAATGGAAGCGGATACAGATCAGCTAGCCTAGCTTAGCACAACTTAATGGAAGCGGATACAGATCAGCTAGCCTAGCTGAAAACTCTGGAACAGGTGTTTTTGGCCAACAGCTAGGCTAGCTGATCTGTATCCGCTTCCATTAATTTGTGCTAAGCTAGGCTAGCTGATCTGTATCCGCTTCCATTAAGTTGTGCTAAGCTAGGCTAGCTGATCTGTATCCGCTTCCATTAAGTTGTGCTAAGCTAGGCTAGCTTACAGAACGCACAGAGAGGACATTGGTATCTATCTTCTCGTGTGACTCTGGAGAAGATGCTTAGCGCATTTCCCATAACTTTGATGTGTTCCTTTAACTGTACCACAGCAGACACCCAACGTCTTATACTGGCTGGCTGGTGGGACAAGTTACATATCGGTGGAAGAATTTCAATGGTGATGCATGAGGAAACAAAATTCCATATATGGACCGAATGAAAGATACACAAAATTAAATTAGCATATCATTTTGATTTGGTATCCAGCTGTGGGTTATTCTCTTACAAAAAGCAACATGCCAAACGCATGTTTAGTGGGTGGAAAGCTTGAAGAGCTAATTTTTTCTGACCTGCTTTCACTCTAGGCGTTCTCTCCCGCCAGCTGTCACATGAACAGCTGTGTATATTACATACAGGCGGCTACTTTCCTAAGCCAACAACTTTCAAAATGCCCAAAATTCTGCATAATCCCCCCCCCCCCTAATACAAAGACCACCCCCAGTCATACAGGCAGGGACGCGTCGCACGCACTTACAACGCAAACCGTTGTATGTAACACGGTAACCCCTTATTATGTGTCATAAAAGATAGTGTCATAATAACATTCTCATTATCGCACCAAATTATATTCGCAATTATATTATAGTTTTGTCAATCTAAATCTAATTCTAAGTTTCAAGATTTATATGACATTGTGTATGAGCAAGAGATCTGGGCAGAGAATCAAACCTCTAACCAATTATAATAAGGCATTGTGCCTCTTGTGCTGTGCCGTTTCTCAAAGTGAGGTCCGGGGGCCCCCCACGGGTCCTTGAGAGGGTTCCAGGGGGTCCCCAGATAGTTTAACCCTTTCACTACCACACTACAGCAGGTTAACCCTTTCACATACGCACTAACCGTCTGTAGTGCGGTAGTGAAAGGGTTAACCTTCTATAGTGTGGTAGTGAAAGGGTTAACCCTTTGTCGTGTGGCAGTGAAAGGGTTAACCCTTTGGTAGTGTGGTAGTGAACGGGTTAATTCAACAGCAATGTTATTCACTAGACGTATAGCCCAATGAGAGAATGCATAAGAATGACTACTCTGATCACAAGGTTCACTCTCTGTCCCACCTAACTGTTACTGTAACAGTGTTACATTACAGACTGTTACAAAGGATCAGATTAAACCGAATATATATATTTATTGATTGATATATATTGCATAGTATTTGTATATCGTTTGATATCCCTTGTATATTCCTTGTACATATACACGGAATATCCCTTTAGCCTAGTGCAGACCATAATATTTCATTCTCCTATTGGACAGCGGTCCACAGGCGCCAGAGCCATGCCTCCAGAGTCAGGTTCAAGGCCACCGTCAAGACATGTCTGTACATGCCCGGCCTTGCCCAGGGATACGAGACAGAAATGAGATTGGCACTAGATTGTTCGCCGTGCATATAAATATGGCGCAGGTGAATACAGAAGTAGAGTTACCCAATAAGTTGAAGCCTCACCCACGATACTCCGTGCGGTGAAGTATGGCCTGTTTGGCCCCAAATAGAGCATTGAGACCGCGTGCGAATTAATAACTGAATTGTCAGAGTTTGGCGCTATACCGTCGAGTGCGACATATTTCTATTAAGTCAGTAATAGTCTATTTGTGTATAGTGTATCGTGCGGCTAAAGTTCTACAGTGACCAGCATCACCAACGCTTCCTCGTACCAGCTAGAGTGCTTATCCAGGCTGGGCTGCTTTCATGGCGCTTTCACCCGAGGAGACCTAGACGAGAACCGTGTGGACATGTACACTGGATTAATCTACCCGACGACTACATAGCCCTTTGCGGCTGGATTATATTTGTTTTGGTCCTGTGATTTATGGAGCGGAGAATCGCCGACGCCTACACGTGTGGGATTTACCCTGTGAGGAGCCAAGTCGAGTCTGCGCCTCAGAGAGCCTGAGGCCGGCTAGCTTTCTTCACTGTGGAGCTACAGTCTACGGAGAACAGCTGTATTCGTCTGTGGATCAAGAGACTATTGCACCGTCTCCTGTACTTGGAGTCTCCTTAGTCATCGTTGACCAGACTCTCTACTACCGACAGATCCTTTACCCCTGCTGGCTTACAACCGGGGGGACCCTTCCAGTATCTCCCGCTATATATTACTAGTGTACCATAGATATAATTCCCTAAGATTCAGGTTGTATAATTACCTCCTGCGTAGGTTGTATAATTACCTCCTGCGTAACCAGAGAATGGACATTCATTATTGATTTGCCTACGCACATTCCTTTGCCTTATAAGCGCATCCAAAGTATAATAGAGAAGTATATTATGTACCTTTTGCTGCAATAAATACTTGATTACACCTTGGTGTGGAACCGATTCATTGTGGGAAGTGTTCATCATATTTATATATCATGTACTGTATGGCCAGTAATTAAAGTACATAAAGCGGTAGTGGTTTAATGATACCATACTTATCAATACAGTCAGGGAATTGTACCCCTCAGTTACAATTGGTCCTTCGAGCCGGAGGGTAATTAGTGTAATATTAATATAGTGGTATTAATATTGACATGGCCTATGATGAACACTCCACAAAACGGTTCTCCTAAAGTAGATCGCCCGCAGCGTAGACGGCAGACCCCTCAGTACTTAGAGGATTACGTTGCCAATATACTACCTAGCTTTCTACAGACGGTAAACGCAGAAAAAGTAGATAGTAAAATTATGTCCGACCCTATCGACCAGGCTACCCCGCCAATAGAGGCCCTAGTGGGTTCTAACGTAACTGACCAAGCTCACGGTAGGGACCAGGAGGGACCCGACATGACTTTACCCCCCGCCAAGACCGAAGAAGTAGTCCCCGGAGAGCTCCAGGATAAAGACAGCTCTCCAGGGATGGAACTCTACCCGCTACAAGAAGAGGAGAGCACCCCGGAGATGGATCTCCAGGACTCGCCACAGGAGAACAGATCTCCAACGAGTACTGCCAGGAGCGGATCACCTCAACCAGCGTCTTCCCCCAGCGAGGCGGACAAGATGCTGGCACAGGCATTCCTCGCCAGCCTAGCAGCCTCAACAGAGCGCAATCGACTCCAAGCACAGACGCTTAGTGAGCGCGAACATTCTTCCATGGAAAGAGAACGCCTTCAGGCGCAGCAACGGAGCGAAGAAGATCGTATACGTCTAGAGATTAGACGCCTTCAGACGGAAGAGAATATGGTAAGGGACCGGGCCGAAGCCCAGCGCGCCGCCGCCGAAGCCCAGCGCGCCGCTGCCGGTGCCCAAAGAGAAGCAGAGCGCGACCTCGCTCTCACCAAGCGCGAAGCCGAGCGCGACCGATTACAAGCGCAGATAATGGAGCAGCTGATCACCAGGGCAACACCCCCTCCCTCCGCACGGGGTTCCAGGGCCTCGTCAAGACAAGGGTCAAGGGCACCCTCCCCTACCCGATCAAGCGACCCTGAGCCCGACCACCAGAGAGAGCCTATACCCCCCTCCGAACCCCTTCCCCGACCGGTCCAAGTGAGACCCAGCTACAAGGAAGAAACGGTCTACACCGCGGAGAGGCTAAATAGACGACTACAGGATCTAGAGGACCTGCCAGAGGAAGAAGAAGAGGGAGAGGAGGAGAGTCAAGCCCGACAGCAGCACAGTACTCCACAGGACCAGGAGGTCCAGTACAGCCCAGGCTCTACCCCCGCGGCTCTGCGCTACAGACCCCAGACTCAATTCACGGGTGAGCTTGACGCACGACCAGCCCCGAGGAACAGCACCTGGATACGCGGGCCATGGTACCCAGCAGGGACCAGCCCACCAAGAGGCGTAAGAGGAGACTCGCCTAGGAGGCCTCTCTTCCAATGCTCACCGATGTGCCAGCCATCCATGGCATCATACGTTGGCACACCGACGTTTCCGGACTTCACCCACGAGAACAGAGCACAGTACACGGAGCTACGAATGTGCTTAGAGACAATGATGTCCGATGTAGCTGATGAACCGTACAAGTATGCTATCCTACTGAAGCACCTCAAGGTGCCCCGAGCGCACAATATAGCGCTGGCCTATGCCACCTCTACTACCCCATACACAGCGGCTCTAGCAGCACTCGACCAAAGATATGGACGCATATGGGACTACGTAATACAAGAGATAAGGCATATTGACCGCCTACCCCCAGCCACAGACAATCGCTCACTAGATGACCTGTCTATCAAGGTACAATCCCTGGTAGGGATGCTGGGGGCGCAAAGAGAAAAGGGTATGCACGAACTGTACGCAAACTCTAATGTCGAGAGGATTTTAGAGAAGCTTCCGCCCGCCCGACAAGAGCGCTTCAGGCGGCAAAGAGACCACCGTGATCCTAACGGTCCCGAGCCATCCCTCCTAGACCTAGCCGACTTCCTGGCGAGAGAAGTCAACAGCCTACGGTTGGATACGTTCATGCGGAGCACCCCAAGCTCCAGAGAGGGACCTAGGAGAGCAAACGATGGCCGAAGATTGGTGACCGTCATGCACCAATCAGAATCAGTACCGAGCAGCAAGAACCACAGTACCCCCTCGATGAAAGAGAAGTGGAAGATGGTGTGCCCGTACTGGGAAAAGGAACACTGGTTGTCACAATGTGACACATTCAAGAAGATGACCGCCGACGAGGTGAGTCAATGGATAAAGTCCAACCGACGCTGTTACCGATGTGCGCGCAGTCACATGGCAGCCGATTGCCGCTTAAAGAAGAGGTGTAATCGGTGTGACGGAGCCCACCTAGATGTCCTACACGACAGTAACAGAAGAAAGCCTGCACCCTCAAGCAGCACAAAGGCAAGTGTTATGTACATTGACCCCGCCAGCAGCGGGGGCGCCCGGGTGCTCTTAAAGGTGGTCCGCGTAACACTGAGTTACCAAGACAAGGTCATGGACACTTACGCCGTCCTTGACGACGGGTCAGAGAAGACCCTTCTCCTCGCGTCCGCTGCGGCCCAGCTGGGGCTGCGGGGGAGCGAAAACCAGATGACGATTCGGACAATAAGAAGAGATCTAAAGACGATAAAGGGCGAGAATGTCTCCTTCACTATCGCAGCAAGCGGGCAGCCAGAGAGACGGTATAGGATTACTAACGCTTTCACCAGCCAAGAAATAGGCCTGTCGCAGTACACCTACCCCATCGCCAAGCTGATGGATAAATATGTGCACCTGCGTCAACTACCTATACCGCTCATAGACGGTGCCACCCCGACCCTGCTGATAGGCTCCGACCATGCAGACCTCATCGTCCCGATTGACCGGGTCCACACAGGGCCCAGAGGCTGTCCTGCAGCAGTCGAGACCCGCCTAGGATGGACATTACAAGGCCCCCTCGCTAAGTCTCTTAACCGAACAGCAGCCACTAACTGCCTCCACTCCAGAGTGACAGAAGAAGACACCACCCTCCTACAGCATGTCGAGAAGCTATGGACACTAGAGACAATGCCCTTTAAGAACGAAAAGAAAGACATTCGTTCCAAGGAAGACATTTACGCTATAGCCCTCCTCGAGCAGGGGACAAAGAGAGTCAAAGTCAACGGAGTGATGAGATACGCAACTCCACTCCTGAGGCGAGAGGGTATGCCTACCTTCCACGCCCCAAAAGAAGCGACGGAGCGGTATCTATTGAACACAGAGCGGCGCCTAGCCAGAGACCCCGCTCAAGAGACGGTGTACCGCGCTGAGATTAACAAGCTAATCACAGCGGGACACATAAAGAAAATTGACATTAAAGAGGCCGATCAGACGACCGAATCATGGTACGTGCCGCACCACAAAGTCCACCACAACGGCAAGGATCGTATTGTGTTCAACTGCAGCTACCAGATCGGATCACAAAATCTGAATAAAGAGCTCTTGCCCGGCCCAACACTCGGCCCCTCTCTACTAGGCGTGTTACTACGTTTCCGCCAAGACAAGGTGGCCATCAGCGGCGACATCAAAGGGATGTTCCTGCAGGTGAGACTAGTGGAGGAGGACAAGCCCCTGCTGAGGTTCCTATGGAGAGAGAGGATCGGGGATGAGCAACCAGCCATCTATCAATGGGAAGTCCTCCCTTTCGGAACCACATGCAGCCCATGCTGTGCTACGTTTGCACTGCAAAAACACGTCGCAGAGGACCCAGCAGCTGATGAAGAGGTCCGACAAAGTGTAGGAAATAGTTTCTACGTGGACAACTGTCTGCAAAGCGTCTCGACGCCAGAAGAAGCCGAGGCCCTTCTACTCAAGCTCCGCGCCTCCCTGATCAAAGGCGGCTTTGATCTCAGGCAGTGGGCCAGCAGCGACCCGCAAGTATTGCGCAGCCTCTCCCCCGAGGACAAGGCAGCAAGCAGCGAGACCTGGATGGCGACCATCCCAGGAGAAGCCCAAGAAATGACATTAGGACTAGTCTGGCGCTTCAAAACAGACTCGCTCCATTATAAACACACACCCCTGACCAAGGAGCAGGGAAGGTCGACTGCACTACCGACCACCAGACGGAGTGTATACAGAACACTCGCCAGACAATACGACCCGTTGGGATGTATTCTACCTTACACCACCAGGGCAAAGATGATTGTAAGAGCGTTATGGGACAAGGACCAGGGCTGGGACGACCCCATACCCGAATACCTTGCATCCACATGGAGAGAGTGGGAGACGGAACTCAGCTCACTCCCAGGTGTCAACATACGCCGCAGCTACTTCCCACCCACAGTGAGGCCGGAGACGTGCCAGATGGACCTGCACGTCTTCAGCGACGCCTCCGAAGTAGCCTACGGTTCGGTGGCCTACTTGCGTGCCCGAGAGGAGGGAGGAGAAATACATACTGCTTTCATCCTGGCTCGCTCAAGAATAGCCCCACGAAAGCAACAATCTATCCCGCGTCTAGAGCTCTGCGAAGCCCTAGCAGGAGCGCAACTCGCCACGTTAATCCAACGTGAACTCACCATTCCGGTGCAAAGAACAATCTTGTGGTCAGACTCCACGACAGTACTCACATGGATCCGGTCTGATTCGTGCAGATACAAGGTCTTCGTGGGAGTCAGAGTCACAGAGATTCAAGATTTAACAGAAGTAGCAAGGTGGAGGTATGTGGACACAAAACACAACCCAGCTGACGTCATCACCCGGGGAATGTCCCTGGATGACCTCACCCGTCACAACCTATACAGTGACGGGCCAGAGTTCCTCAAGCTCCCGGAAGAAGAGTGGCCTACACCCACCCCACGGGAAGCGAGTAAAGAGGAGGCCGAAAACAAGAAATCTATGTTCTGTGGATTGAACACACTCGTCTCCACAGACCCCGACATAGACGATTGCCTCACCCTAGAGAGTGCGCAGCTAAAGACATTCCTGTGGCACCACCCAGAGGTTCAGCTCACTACTGACATTACAGCAGCTGACTACGAAGAAGCAGAACTTCTTCTACTACAACGAGCCCAGAGAGACTCGTTCCCCGATGAGCTAGACTGTCTACAGGGAGCAAAGCCCGTCCCATCAGACAGCAGACTGCTCCACCTAGCCCCCGAGAGCGACGCCCATGGTCTCATCAGAGTGGGTGGTCGTCTGCGGAGAGCTCCAGACTTACCGGATGACGTCAAGTACCCGATAGTCTTAAACAGCCGACACAAGGTCACAGAGCTGATCATAAAGAAATACGATGAGGATGTGCATCACGCCGGGGCAGAGAGAGTCTTCGCGGAGATCAGACGTCGTTATTGGATACTGCAAGGGAGAGAAGCAGTGCGGCGCTTCCAGCGAACCTGTCTAGACTGTCGTAAGTGGCGAGCGCAGCCCAGTATACCCCGGATGGCTGACCTACCTCCCTGTCGCCTCCGACTGGGCGACAAGCCTTTTCACTCCACCGGTATGGACTGTTTCGGCCTGCTGTATATAAAGAAAGGAAGAGGAACCGAGAAGCGGTGGGGTATTGTATTCAAATGCATGACCACCCGAGCGATGCATATAGAACTCCTTCCAACCATGAGCACAGACTCATTCCTTATGGCCTTCCGAAGATTCACATCGCGGAAAGGCAAACCGTCTATATTATTGTCTGATCACGGGACAAACTTCAAAGGCGGAGAAAGAGAGCTGAGAGAGAGCTTCCAAGCTATGGGCCCAGAACTTAAGACCCACCTCGCTCCATCCCAGATTGACTTCCAGTTTAATCCCCCGAACGCACCTCACTTCGGTGGAACTTGGGAACGAGAAGTACGTTCAATAAAGACAGCCCTGTACGCCGTGCTTGGGGCCCAGACCGTGGCGGAAGAAGTCCTAATGACAGTCCTCACGGAGATCGAGGGAGTATTGAACTCAAAGCCCCTCGGTTACGTCTCAAGTGATGTAGCAGATGTCGACCCAGTCACCCCCAACACACTCTTGATGGTGCGGCTGGACCCCGCGCTACCACAGACAATGTACAGGCCTGAAGAAGCGAACGGCCAAAGAATGTGGAGGTACAGTCAAGTATTGGCTGACAAGTTTTGGAACAGCTTCCTACTCCACTATCTACCGTCTCTACAGACCCGCCAGAAATGGGTGAAAGAGAGAGACAATTTGACAGAAGGAACAGTCGTCATGATTATCGACCAGTCACTACCCCGAGCTATGTGGCCGGCTGGCCGCGTAAGCAAAGTGATCACCGGTGCCGACGGAAAGGTCCGAGCAGCCGAAGTGCTCGTCCAAAGACGGATCTACACCCGACCCGTGGCGAGGCTAATAGAACTGCCAAGGCTCCCCGATACTATCGATGACGACCATGACCCCATGACTTTGTGAACTGCCCGACCCCTCACAACAGACATTGAGTAGTGGACAGTGCGGTTAATCTGTCTCTGCTTAGCTAATTAGGTGGGACTAATTAGGAGGCGGCTGTTACAAAGGATCAGATTAAACCGAATATATATATTTATTGATTGATATATATTGCATAGTATTTGTATATCGTTTGATATCCCTTGTATATTCCTTGTACATATACACGGAATATCCCTTTAGCCTAGTGCAGACCATAATATTTCATTCTCCTATTGGACAGCGGTCCACAGGCGCCAGAGCCATGCCTCCAGAGTCAGGTTCAAGGCCACCGTCAAGACATGTCTGTACATGCCCGGCCTTGCCCAGGGATACGAGACAGAAATGAGATTGGCACTAGATTGTTCGCCGTGCATATAAATATGGCGCAGGTGAATACAGAAGTAGAGTTACCCAATAAGTTGAAGCCTCACCCACGATACTCCGTGTGGTGAAGTATGGCCTGTTTGGCCCCAAATAGAGCATTGAGACCGCGTGCGAATTAATAACTGAATTGTCAGAGTTTGGCGCTATACCGTCGAGTGCGACATATTTCTATTAAGTCAGTAATAGTCTATTTGTGTATAGTGTATCGTGCGGCTAAAGTTCTACAGTGACCAGCATCACCAACGCTTCCTCGTACCAGCTAGAGTGCTTATCCAGGCTGGGCTGCTTTCATGGCGCTTTCACCCGAGGAGACCTAGACGAGAACCGTGTGGACATGTACACTGGATTAATCTACCCGACGACTACATAGCCCTTTGCGGCTGGATTATATTTGTTTTGGTCCTGTGATTTATGGAGCGGAGAATCGCCGACGCCTACACGTGTGGGATTTACCCTGTGAGGAGCCAAGTCGAGTCTGCGCCTCAGAGAGCCTGAGGCTGGCTAGCTTTCTTCACTGTGGAGCTACAGTCTACGGAGAACAGCTGTATTCGTCTGTGGATCAAGAGACTATTGCACCGTCTCCTGTACTTGGAGTCTCCTTAGTCATCGTTGACCAGACTCTCTACTACCGACAGATCCTCTACCCCTGCTGGCTTACAACCGGGGGGACCCTTCCAGTATCTCCCGCTATATATTACTAGTGTACCATAGATATAATTCCCTAAGATTCAGGTTGTATAATTACCTCCTGCGTAACCAGAGAATGGACATTCATTATTGATTTGCCTACGCACATTCCTTTGCCTTATAAGCGCATCCAAAGTATAATAGAGAAGTATATTATGTACCTTTTGCTGCAATAAATACTTGATTACACCTTGGTGTGGAACCGATTCATTGTGGGAAGTGTTCATCATATTTATATATCATGTACTGTATGGCCAGTAATTAAAGTACATAAAGCGGTAGTGGTTTAATGATACCATACTTATCAATACAGTCAGGGAATTGTACCCCTCAGTTACACAGACAGTTATGGTATTCTGGACTAATTCATATCTAACAACAAGTATCTTCTCAGAAGGGGGTCACTGGAACAAAAGCATATCAAATGGGGGTCCCTGAACTATTGTGTGTCTATTTGGGGGTCCTTGACACAAAAAGGTTAGAGAACCTAAAAGTATAATGTTGTTTGCTTATTCTTCATAAGTTACACACATGTATTAATATTGAGCCACAAGATAAAAAAAAACTCTAATGACTAGTTTGGAAAAGTCTGTGGTTTGACTCAGTACATAGTACAATTAGGCCTGTGCCAGGTCGAGTGTTGTGACACTTTTATTCATTTATTTGTTTGTTTACGTTTGTGGTTCAACAAGTCGCACAGATGGTTATGAGAACCAAAATGGAAAAAAGGAACCAAAAAAAAAAGTAAGTTTGTCCCACATGTTTTATGGGGTGTAAAAACACATCAAGCACCACTATCATCTGCATCTCGTGCATGGCTATCTCGTCCTCCCCAGCAGGAACCGATCTATCAGTGTTTTGGCGCGAGGGGCTTCACCCACCTTACATTCTTAAAGGGACACTCTGCCGGCCACTGCACGCTTTTTTTTGGCGCGAGGCACGCGCAGTGGCCGGTGTTGTGCCGAAAAATTACTGCCCCCACGTCCGTGACCGTTTGCGTGAATGGTCCGCTGCTATGGGGAAATGTTCGTCCGTCAGTCACTGAGTATTATAAAGTGTTATTACATGGCGTTTTAACATTCGCCGAAATGCTTGATTGTGATTGGTCAATAGCGCTCATCAGAGGTCCGTTATTACTCGATAACGGACCTCTGCCGAGCAATAATGGCCGCTGTTCGCAGCTGTAGCAATCAAGCCCACTGACACACACTGCATCAGTACAGCCAATCAGACACACCTGCCGGCTGCCGGCAAAGTTGCCGGTGATGACAGCGCGGAGCGACAGAACAGAACTGCGTCTGCATTTGATCTCGTCTTGTCGATGGTGTAAAATTAATTAGGTATATTGTTAGTAAGTTAGCCATGTAATAAGCGGGGATAAGAATAGACGCGGCCGGGCGAGTGTCCCTTTAAGAGAATGTAACGCCCCGAGCTCACTGCTGACGAATGAACACGGACGGACGGACGGGCGGCTGCCTCTTCACTTCCGCTCCCATGTTAACGGACGATAGTAGGCACACTGGCCGCGAGCGGGAGCGCGCCTCGCGAACGGCAAGCAATTTTTTCGCCTCGATCCTATTTGAGGCGGCGCGCCACGCGCATTGTCACAGAAATACAATTGAATATCTGCATTATTACCACAGATATAGATGTTGTTCAACCAGCTGTGTCTGTATCTGCAAATAAACGCCCACCCCCCCTGTCTGTATATTTGTTTATACCTATAAC
Source organism: Notolepis coatsorum (assembly GCF_963971535.1). Taxonomy (NCBI): domain Eukaryota; kingdom Metazoa; phylum Chordata; class Actinopteri; order Aulopiformes; family Paralepididae; genus Notolepis; species Notolepis coatsorum. Next base: position 208,314,148 of record NC_140168.1, on the reverse strand, counting down.
TATTACAATGTTGCATAATAATAATAATAAATAATAATAATAATAATAATAATAATAATAATAATAATAATAATAATAATAATAATAATAATAATAATAATAATAATAATAATAATAATAATAATAATAATAATAATAATAATAATAATAATAATAGCAGGATATAGCAGTCATTAAGTCAATCCACCTTGTCACCTATAATGACAAACGTTTTATTTGTTTCCTGACAGCTAATTATGATTATTATTATTATGATTGAACAGAAACCAGTAGGCTTATATCAGTGTATATTTTATTAACAGATTGCAGAATGGGTATACAATACAGTACAGCTCTTTCTTTCTCTCTTTCTCTCTCGTTTTCTCTCTATCTTTCAATAGATGTTGTTCAGCCAGCTAATGTGTCTATCTTTCCCAATGCAAATAAACAATATTACTATAGTTAGTACCCCGCCCTGTCTGTCTGTTTGTCTATCTGTCATATCTGGTTGGCTGTCTGTCTGGCTGTCTGTCTGTCTGTCTGTCTGTCTGTCTGTTTGTTTGTTTGTTTGTTTGTTTGTTTGTTTGTCTATCTGTCTATATCTGGTTGCCTGTCTGTCCCGACAGAGACAGATATAGAGGGGGGGGGGAGATAGAGAGAGAGGGAGAGAGAGAGAGAGAGAGAGGGGGGGAGAGAGAGGGAGAGAGAGAGAGAGAGGGGGGAGAGAGAGAGGGAGAGAGAGAGAGCTCTTGATGCTGCTGGGGCTCCACGCTGCTCTTTCGAGTACAGTCACACACTGATCATCATTCTAAAATGACTGACTTCGCATATAGACTAGGCATTTACAGCTGTCCCAATGTAAATGTGCCTTCCTCGGTGCGCTTCCGCGCGCTCAAGTCGTAGGTCCAGTGTGCCAACCAGGCGCGCGATCCCGCAAGGGAGCCGCGCGTGAAATTCATTCGTACAGCAGTGAGCTCGGGGCGTGGGAAGCACAGCGCCCCTTCACTGACGCCGCGCGCGCCTGGTGGTGTGGTGGACGGTGGGGTGGTATGGTATGCAAAACAAACATAAATTTAGCAACAACAACAACGTGTTTGCGGGGGCATACCATTTTTTTTCCCCACTGGAAGCGACCGCGGATATAGTGTCATGTCGTTTTTTCAAGCATACTTTCCCTGAGCTTTTTACAGAATTTACACTCGGAGGAGCGGAGGGGCGAGAACTCTCTTTCTCCCTGCGTGACACACACACACACACACACACACACACACACACACACACACACACACACACACACAGTCACACGCACACACACACGGACGACACACACACACACACACACACGGACATACGGAGACTCTCAATCACCAACCGCCTCATCATTTATTATCCGCCATCACCGGACGACGGTCGGTGTGACAGCTTCGTCTTCAGAGATGATGACACGGAACTTGCTCTGCTGGGCGACTGGACTTCTCCTCCT